>NC_089749.1:61319063-61369063 GCF_040412425.1 Macrobrachium rosenbergii | reverse complement strand
TAGGACTGACGGTTTCTCTCTGTCTTTACTGGGTTGGATCGGGTCGCTGTGTTTTCGTAAACAGTGATCCTTCCATAGATTGTGGGCAGTCTGAAAGAACAACAAGAACTCGCCGATACATAATACAGAGGAAAATATGGCTACAGGACTCCTTAACTAAGAGGGATTGGTGAGACACCCCCCTGTTGGATAGGTCTCTAATACTAACTTACAAGCTGTTAGGAACAGTTAAATTTTAACACAACAACTACCTCCTGCCCACTTCTCGCATTGCTTTTCCCAGAGAGCTCTTTTTGTCTTTGTTAGGATTATATTCTTACTAAAATAATGCAGAGATGTCGAACAGCAGAATATTTATAAAAAGCTCTCCCCCTTTTAAGAAGGCTGTCACTCCCTTTTAGGTGTGAGGGTCTGTACTGAGCAAGCTGTTCGTCTCGATTACTTTACTCTTCTCCCCTGAGCAGATTTGTCCCATGCAATCTAACTAGCTACAGGTCTACCTAACTTCTAGAAAGGATATGAGCTTTAATCACTTACTTCTACAGATGCCTAACTGTACTTAAAGGTGATTACAGTTATTATGTGCTACCTCTTATGATCCTGATGTTCAGACCTAGCCAAATGGTACATTCCACGTTATCTCCTATAACCTAATCTATTAGAACATGGTCATACCACCAATGTAAAGGACAATGAACTAGCTAAGTTACAATGTTTTGCACTACAATTTATAATTACTGTTCGGTACATGAGGTTTGCCTTATATAATAAATGCTTGCCTCACTGTGGTATTAGGCCATGCATATCATGAGCTCAGTGGCTCTCTTCACAATAGTTTAGAATGGCTGGTTTTCAATTACAATGTACTTAGTGATTACTGCAGCTCAACTGAAGGTGTAAGTAACAAGGTTGTTGTTACGATGTACTCAATCTGGTCTAGGCTATAGTATAATAGAGATCACACTGGCTACCTCCTCTGGGCAAGGAGCCAGGATCACTCTAAGATGGAGGGCACTGTGCCGAGAGGGTCCTAGTACCAGGAAGAGCTCATGGCTCGGCAACTACTTGGCTCTCTTTCGCCCCTTCTTCTTCTTCTTCAGGTTCCTCCAAGGTCTATCTATTTCAGACCTAGGAGGTAACGTGGGCACTGACTCTGGGGAAAGGCCAGAAGGGCTAGTGGGCGCAAGTTAGGGGTAACTTCAGAAGCTACAGGAGGGCTCCTTACTCCGGCTGCTGCAACAACTGAAGCAAGAGCGATCTCGACCTCTGTATCCGGGGAGGCCAGTTCCTGGTCTCCCAGAGAAGGCGTAGCTGTTTGATCCACTAGGGATTCATCCTCTTGGGACCGATTTGGTGAGGAAGAAGTGGCAGGTACCTGAGTCTCACCAGTTACCATGATTAGGGCCATGAGGGATCCTGGATCTCCCACAGGAGGATCTACTTCGTGATCTGGACCTGGCACAGAGTCCTCTTTGAGTGGTGGCTCAATGTCCGAGCTGGACGGAGCGTGGCACTGCTCAGCACTCACAAGTGGCACTGGCAGCGAAATGAGGGTCAGCATGCCTGACAAGGGGTCCGGAGGTGCAATAACTCAAGGATGGCTTGAATTGGGCTGAGACAGAGATTTCTGCCGCAGCTGGAGATCAGAGCCTCTCGGAGAGTCTTGCTCGGGAGCGTCTGCTGGCCATTGCTTATTTGGGCAGCCCTCCCAATTAGTGGCGTGGCCTGTCAGCTTGCACATCCTACAGAGGTACTGCTCCCCTGAATGTGTCTTCGGGGAGAGGGAGGACCTCTTTGTTGGCCGTCCTTTCTTGGAGAGAGAGGACTAGGCCGAGAATGGTTTGATGTGTGCCCCTTCTGCTGACCACTTCGGTCGGCGGAAGGTGGTTTTTCTTCTTGGGGTGCTCCTACAGTCTGGGCCTCCATGGAGGAGGTAGCATGGCAGTGAAGTGGCGTTGGGGAAGGGCTTCCCTAGAGGAGGTCCCGACCCAACAGGAAATCCACTCTGGGCTGAATTCCACCCACCATTCCAGGGCGGTGGGGTAGAGTGCCCCAAGGTGTTGTAACCTGGAGCTAGACTGTGGGAACGGTTGTGGTGTGGCCCCTCTATTCACTTCATCTTCCACCAGGAGTGTTTGTCAATCGTGGCACTGGCTGGCTCTTCGGCCCTGGAAATCAGGCTCATATCTGCTGCAGTGTCAACCATGACTGGAAGAGCCACGGGCAGGGTAGAGCCTTTAAGGGGGCCACCGAGTTGAACTAGGTCTCCAGTCTCTCGGGGTAAAGTATCTTCTGTGACCCGGCTGCGGATAATGAGGTGCTAGTTAGGTTCACAAACTTGGTGGTGGGGACATGATGTGGACAGGCCGGATGTCCAACACTGTAGTGGCCAGCAGCACCACAGGATCGGTACGCGCCCTTTGTAGGGGTTCGGTGATCTGTTGTGACGGTTGGTGGAGAGGGTTAAGTGGATGTAGAGGGAGAGTTCTGGTTATTAGTAGGAGGCTGCTTACTAGTGCCTGGCTTGTAGCAGCACTCAGCTTCAGTGTGCCCCAACCTCTTACAGTGGGTGCACGTAGGCTTACTTGGCAGTCCGTTCTTCGGGTGAGTCAAGCCTGAGAGGTACCTGGGTGGCACTATGCACCGCTAAGATGTGTTGTGGGACTGGTTAAAGGTTTCACATGGTTCAGTTGAAAAGGTCCTTGAACATAGTGCACGACAAGGAGTTGAACCAGCGGGTACCAGACTGGGTCTTGTGACAGGCCCATTCAGTCCAGGACCAGCCGACTTCCTTGGCAAGACCTCGGAAATGCTGTCTCCATTTCTCCGGGGTTATTTCGTAGGCCTTCGTGATGACTATACACACTTTAACCATGTCACCTCTCTGACTCTTCTCCAGTAAGTGAAGGGTTGCCTTAGCTTTTCCCTCCATTTGCTTGGCAAGCACTAAGGCCCTCTCTGTCTCGGTGGTGTTATAGTTGTCAAAGAGTGCCTGTATTTCCTCCAACCATACTTCTGGCTCATCCTCAGTCCAATTGGGGACGACGGAATTAATACTCGAGATTGGAGCATTTGGTGCAGCAGGTGTGTGGTTGGAGGCTTGTTGTATAGCCTCAGCTTCAGCATTTTCCCTCCTAGCCTTCTCCAGCTCGAGCTCCTTTGCTTTGTGAGCTAGCTCACTTTCTTTGAGGGCTAGTTCATGCTGCCTTCTCCGTTCCTCTCTTTCATCTTCCAGCTGCCTCTGTTCTTCTTCATAATTCTGCTGTTCAGCTTCATAATCCTGCCTTTCCAGTCTTTCTTCCTTCTCTTGCTTGGCCAAGTCATCCAGCTGTTCCTTGACCCACTTGATGAGGTTGGATCCCTTGAGATCCGCCGCCTTCCCGAGCTCCATGAAGGCTCTGTGATTATCTGTCGCCATGGTTCTGGTGGGTAAGGGCGTCTATCTGGGTTGACTGGACATACCTCGGCAGCGAGGAAGTGTCCCTCAGATTTGGGTGACACTTCAGTGGTGTGGCACCTTTTCAATAAGGTGGCACTGTGGTTGAGTGTGCCTTGTAAAGGTCACATTGATGGCACTCAATATCTCTATGCACTGGTGTAACTTATGTAGTCACAAAAGGACTTTTTCTTCTGTGTTCCTTTTTTCTGTTTTTTTTCTTTGGTGGCACTATGGTGCCAGTGCATTCCTAGGAACAACACTTGACTTGAGCTCAACTAATTTGCAGTTGAGGAAAATGCACTCTACCCAAGCAGAGTGCAATTAAAAAGTAGGAGAGAAAGGGAAGGTAAAAGAAAGGGATAGGTAAGCTATTCAGTTTATGACGGTGCTTCAAATTAGCGGCACTGTGGAAAGGGAAAATAAATTGCAGTTGCTTTTGTGGCCCTCGTGGGTGACTAGTTCCTAGTACCAGCTGTGCTACTTCCTTTTCATGCTGAGGGAGGAAGGCTACTTCTTATGCTCAGGTTTGGATAAAAGACCCCACTCAGGACCGACAGTTTTCTATAACTGGAATTTTAGCTTAACTTGTCCTCATCTATCTGTGGGACAAAGGTGTTCTGTTTATCTGCTTTATTTTAATGAATTATTCTTATGTCAGCCCGTTCTTTCGATGAAGAAGGCACACATACACTTCGGATTTAGGTTGAATGCTTACTTGAATGGATGAGAGAGAGAGAGAGAGAGAGAGAGAGAGAGAGAGAGAGAGAGAAATATTAAGTATTCAGGCAGCAAAGTTCGCGCTGCCTGAGAAAATCAGTAAAATTATTGTAACTGCACATTGACAGATTTCTTATTTTGAGATACGTCTTCTTGGGCTGTTTTAAGGGATTGTCTTAGCAATCTTAACTTTCCCTGTTGCACCTGAGACGTACGTCTTACACTGTTAAATGATGAAGTTCTTTTTCGTTTTTATATAATTCCCTGCGACAATGTATTTATATAGGAACTTTTCTTGTTATATTTCCTAAACAAGTAATTTACATTAATTGAAAATACAGATTATTAAATTTACCCAGTTATCATTGTTTTGCGATATTAATGGCAAGGAAATGCAATATGATTCCACGCTAGGGAAACTTATTAACTTCATCACGCTCAGTCAGTGGCCTCTCTGTAGTGAAGAACGGTTACTGTTTTGGTAAGAAATCCTATGGACTCTGCGTAAATTTGTCCGTCCTATCCTATGAGAGAGAAATGTCTACACACATTCTCCCAGTACTGTCATGCAATAGCTAACTCATTCAAAAGATCAATATCATGCATTAATCCTTGGCTGGAAATAGCAAAATATTAAATCCTTACTCGGTAACTTACACGACCTGGGGTGGAATGCAGAACTCGGTATCTGAACGTGGCGGAAGTGTTTCTTTAAAATTTTGTGAATTGTAAATTATAGCTGCTCTCATTTACTGCACACTCCCTACCTACTCAAATTTCTTTATAAAAATGGTATTCTTACTGATATTATACCTTTGCCTGTCTCCCTGTTTGGAAGAATATAGCATGAAATTAATGTGATCTGACTTTCCTCTTTGAAATTAATTTGTAGTTAATTTGATTCCAAGTTCTTTATCTCTATGAATTAATTAGAGATCGTGGCAGAGGTCAACCACTGTTGCATGGGTCATTCAGTGGATGAGTTAATTACTAATCACTGTAATTTATATAGCCTGCTTTAATTACAACCCACATAATCCTGTCAATTAAAGCTGAAAATTACCCCAAAAGACAGAAAATTAACTTAATAAGATTAGGTCGCCAGTTGGAACTAGGGTACTGAGTATTTGATTTATTCTGGGACAAAAAGACTTACATAAAACCCATTGCTTACCCACCAAGTCCAACAAAGGGAAAATGAATTGTTATGGTGAGGGAATTTACGTGAGCCAATTAGTCCCCATCAGACAGTCATATTCCACTACTTCAGTTATAACACAACGGCTGGTAGTTCTTGTAGCTCTCGTAAGCAATTCTCTAGTATATTAAAGGCTATTCCTTTTTCAGAGAATGGTATGATCAGGTCTCAAGGCTTGCCTGAGGATTACTTATAATTGACCTCTCCCTAACACCTACTTACTGAAAGGTGAATATCTTATGCAATCTCACTAGGCAATACTAATTATAATTCATATACTCAACTTCATACAGGAAATACTGTTCCACCAGGATCTTTAGTCAGTAGCTAAGGAAGGGGAAAATAAAAATTGAAGTACAGCGGGAGAAATACCAGCAGGTCAGTGAATACTTGTCAATTCCAGACTTACCTGTCATGTAGGCTGCTTGCACACTTGCAACGGACACCCGGGTGTCTGTGAAAACACGTAACGTCATCCCAGTAAGTATTAAAAAAAGACGAAAGGACGAAGGGCAGAGTGAGCAGGAGCACGAACAAGTGTGTTCCCTAGGACTGATGGTTTCTCTCTGTCTTTACTGGATTGGATCGGGTCAATGTGTTTTCCGTAAACAATCCTTCCATAGATTGTGGGCAGTCTGAAAGAACAACAAGAACTCGTATACATAATACAGAGGAAAATGAGGCTACAGGACTCCTAACTAAGAGGGCCTGGTGAGACACCCCTGTTGGATAGGTCTCTAATACTAACTTTTGTTGTTAGGAACAGTTAAATTTGAACACAACAACTACCTCCTGCCCAATTCTCTGCAAAGCTTTTCCCAGAGAGCTCTTTTTGTCTTTGTTAGGATTATATTCTTACTAAAATAATGCAGAGATGTCAAACAGCAGAATATTTATAAAAATGCTCTCCCCCCCATAGAAGGCTGTCACTCCCCCTTTTATATGTGAAGGTCTGTACTATAAGCTATTCGTCTCGATTATTTACTCTTATCCCTAGCAGATTTGTCCCATGCAATCTATATATACAGGTCTACCTAACTTCTAGAAAGGATATAGCTATATCACTTATTATATAGATGCCTAACTGTACTATATAGGTGATTACAGTTATTATGTGCTACCTCTTATATATATGATGTTCAGACCATATAAATTTACATTCCATATATTATCTCCTATAACCTAATCTATTAGAACATGGTCATATACCACCAATGTAAGGGACAATATAACAGCTAATATTACAATGTTTTGCATATAATTTATAATTACTGTTTAGTAAATGAGGTTTGCCTTATATAATAAATGCTTGCCTCACTGAGGTTTAGGCCATTTTATCATGAGCTCAGTGGCTCTTTCATTTAGTTTTAGAATGGCTGGTTTTCAATTCAGTGACTTGTGATTACTGCAGCTCATCTGAAACAAAGTGACAGGGATGTTGTTAGGATGTACTCAATCTGGTTCTATAAGTAAATGGACAGATCACACTGGGATAAATTAAGGGGCATTATAGGATCAAAGATGGAGGCACTGTGCCGAAGGGCCCTAGTACCAGGAAGAGCTCATGGCTCGGCAACTGACAGCTCTCTTTCGCTGGAGTCTTGACTTCTTCAGGTTCAGTCCAAGATCTATCCATTTCTGCAAACCTAGGTCCCTCTGCAAGAGAGACTTACTCTGGGGAAACCCAGAAGGGCTGAATATAACACAGAATATGACTCGAGCCTGCACTGAGGTGCCAAGGATACCAGAATGCTGCAACACCCCCACTTGAACACAAGACATTGGAAATGGCACTCTGGTATCCAGGGTGAAATACTGGCACAGTAACTGGTCTAAAGAGAACACTGTCAGTAAAAAGTTTTATCCACTTTTCATCCTCTTACCAAGTGGACCGATTTGGTGATGACGAAGACGATCAGGTACCTGAAAGGCTCACCAGTTACCATGATTAGGATGATGAGGATCTGGATCTCCCAAGGAGGAATGAAGATCTCCTTCATATCATCTGGACCTGGCACAGAGTCCTCTTTGAGTGGTGGCTCAATGTCCGAGCTGGACAGAGCGTGGCACTGCTCAGCACTCACAAGTGGCACTGGCAGCAAATGAGGTCAGCATGCCTGACAAGGGGTCCGTGTGCAATAACTCATGATGGCAATGTGAGACAGAGATTTTGCCGCAGCTGGAGATCAGAGCCTCTCGGAGAGTCTTGCTCGGAGCGTCTGCTGGGGCATTGCTTATTTGGGCAGCCCTCCCATATATATGGATATGTCATATATATATATATACAGATACTGCTCCTCCTGAATGTCTCTTCAGGATAGGACCTCTTTGTTATAAATATCCTTTCTTGGAGAAATATATATATATATAAATAATATATGATATATATATCCTGCTGACCACTTCGGTCGGCGGATATGGTTTTTATTCTATATGCTCCTACAGTCTGGGCCTCCATGGAGGAGGTAGCATGGCAGTGAAGTAACGTTGGGGAAGGGCTTCAAAGATGAGGTCCCGTCCAAAACAGGAAATCCACTCTGGGCTGAAACACATCACCATTCTAGGGCGGTGGGGTAAGTGCCCCCAATTCTGTTTTAAAATGGAGCTAAACTTAAAAACGGTTGTGGTGTTCCCCTCTATTCAACTTCATCTTAAAAAAGGAGTTTTCTTGTCAAAGTCTGGCACTGGCTCAATCTTCGGGGAAATCAGGCTCAGACCACAAGCTGCAGTGTCGACCATGACTGGAAGAGCCAAGTGCAGAGGAGAAGAAGACACGTTGGAGTTTAAAAGAGGGCCACCGACGTTGAACTAAACTCAGTCTCAAGGGTCGTTAAGTATCTTCTTTGGTAGTTCCCGGCTGTGAAAAATGTTTTTAGGTTCTTAACTTGCATTTAACGGACATGATGTGGACAGGCCGGATGTTCAACACTAGTTATTCGTGAGCCAGTTCAGCACCACAGGATCTAAGTGGCTATAATAACGGACCTGCAACATTCTGTTTGATTGAGTGGAACAGGGTTAAGTGGATCTTGGGCATTTCTTTGTTAATAATATTGGACTTCTTAAAGTGTCTGGCTTGTCCAGCACTCATTAAAAAAAGCCCCAACCTCTTACAGTGGATTCATAGGTATTAAATTCCGTTTTAGGGTGAGTCAAAACCTGAGGAATGACCTGTTTGACTTTGGACCGCTGAGATGTGTTGTGGGACTGGTTAATGGTTTCACATGGTTCAGTTGTCAATTTCGAACATAGTACATTTCAAGGAATTGAACCAGAAAAGTTACCAGACTGGGTCTTGTGAACTGTGTTATTCAGTCTTTGGGATATGATTTTTGGCAAAATATTCCAAATGCTGTCTCCATTTCTCGGGTTATTTCCCAGCCTAGTGATGACTATAGGGCTCTTTAACCATGTCACCTCTCATTAATTTTCTCCAGTAAAACACAAGGGTTAAAGTTTTCCCTCCATTTAAGCTACTTTTTCAAACACTAATGCCCTCTCTGTCTCGGTGGTGTTTTAGTTGTAAAAAAGTGCCTGTATTCTCAACCATCTTCCTGCTCATCCTCAGTCAATGTTGGGATGTCTAGATTAATACTCGAAAAGATTGGAGCATTTGGTGCAGCAGGTGTGTGGTTGGAGGCTTGTTGTATAGCCTCAGCTTCAGCATTTTCCCTCTAGCCTTCTCCAGCTCGTTTAGCTCCTTTGCTTTGTGAGCTAAAAAACTTTCTTTGAGAGGGCTAGTTCATGCTGCCTTCTCCGTTCTCTCTTTCATCTTCCAGCTGCCTCTGTTCTTCTTCATAATTCCGCTGTTCAGCTTCATAATTCTGCCTTTCCAGTCTTTCTTCCTTCTCTTGCTTTGCCAGTCATCCAGCTGTTCCTTGGCCCACTTGATGAGTTGGATCCTTGAGATCTGCCGCCTTCCCGAGCTCCATGATGCTCTGTGATTATCTGTCGCCATGGTTCTGGTGGGTAGGGCGTCTATCTGGATTGACTGGACAAATCTTTTTAATAAGTGTCCCTCAGATTTGGGTGACACTTCAGTGGTGTAGCACCTTTTCAATAAGGTAATGTGGTTGATAGTGTGCCTTGTAAAGATCTTGATGGCACTCAATATCTCTATGCACTGGTGTAACTTATGTAGTCACAAACAACTTTTTCTTCTGTGTTCCTTTTTCTGTTTTTTTTCTTTGGTGGCACTATGGTGCCAGTGCATTCTAGGAACAACATCTTACTTGAGCTCAACTAATTTGCAGTTGAGAAAATGCACTCTACCCAAGCAAGTGCAATTAAAAAGTAGGAGAAAGGGAAATTAAAAAGAATGGGATAGTCTAAGCTATTCAGTTTATGACTACTGCTTCAAATTAAGCCCTTGTGGAAAGGAAAATAAATTGCAGTTGCTTTTGGCCCTCGTGGTGACTTAGTTCCTAGTAAAAGCTGTCCTAATTCCTTTTCATGCTGAGGAGGAAGGCTACTTCTTATGCTCAGGTTTGGATAAGACCCACTCAGGACCGACAGTTTTTGCATAACTGGAATTTTCAAACCCTTGACTTGTCCTCATCTATCTGTGGGACAAAGGTGTTCTGTTTATCTGCTTTATTTTAATGAATTATTCTTATGTCAGCCCGTTCTTTCGATGAAGAAGGCACACATACACTTCAGGATTTAGGTTGAATGCTTACTTGAATGGAGTGAGACGCTCATCAAGAATATTCGCCTAGGATTTCAGTATTCAGGCAGCAAAGTTCGCGCTGCCTGAGAAAATCAGTAAAATTATTGTAACTGCACATTGGCAACAATTTCTTATTTTGAGATACGTCTTCTTGGGCTGTTTTTAGGGAAAAAGTCTTAGCAATCTTAAAATCTTAACTTTCCTGTTGCACCTGAGACGTACGTCTTACACTGTTAAATGATGAAGTTCTTTTTCGTTTTATATAATTCCCTGTGACAATGTATTTATGCGGAACTTTCTTGTTATATTTCCTAAACAAGTAATTTACGTTAATTGAAAATACAGATCATTAAATTTACCTTTATCATTGTTTACGATTTTATGTGACAAGGGAAATGCAATATGATTCCACGCTGTTTTTAATTAAGCTTCATTTTAAATTCAGTCAATGGCCTCTCTTTAGTGAAGAACGGTTGACTGTTTTGGTAACACGAAATCCTAATATGGCGAGGATGGGTCTATTCCAGCTCTAATAAATATCTTTGGAAACGACTGGTATATGTTGTACGAGGGTAATAGACTTTATCCTTCTCATGTATTAGGTCGGCAATATAACTCCTTGTGGTTAAGGTGACCCGGGTTCGTCTCCGCAACCGGCAATCACAATATCTCTTCAATTTCTTGTGTTTGGATGTTATATATCGTAGTTACAAGCATATCCGAAAAAGCGCGAAGAACTTGAGAGTTAAGAGGCATTGGCTATTAGAATTACATATGTGTCTGGTAAATATATGACCAGTAGATTCTACATATATATATATATATATATATATATATATATATATATATATATATATATATATATATATATATATATATATATATATATACAATATATATATATATATATATATATATATATATATATATATATATATATATATATATATATATATATATATATATATATATATATATACAGGTGTTCAAATTAGAGCCCCTCTACAGCATAAACTAAAATTGATATGGACAAAAACAAAAGTAATTCAGAACAGGTATTTATTTAAGGCTTCTACACGGGGGTTTTAGGAAAAAGACTTTTACTGGCTTAAGTATCAACTTTTATAGCTCTTGTTTTTATAATTTATACTTATTACTTCTCAATCCTCGTCCGCAGGGCTTTCACTCATACGTCTATTTGGTTTTCATTTAATGAAGAAATAAACTTTTAATCCCAATATATTAAAAATAACTGCTTCCCAGTCAAACTTTTGTTTAGAATGCTTAATAAAATGCTAGATGACTGGTAAGAGAGAGGTGCCAACGGTTTTTGAGAGCACCGAAATTAAAAATGTTTGCTAGCTTCCCTTTTTTTCATAATGACCTTGTCAGAGGAAAGTTCCTGACCATTACTCAAAATAAATTCACAACGTTGAACTTTAAAATCATTCCTAAAAGTCCATTAAAAATCAGATCTTTATTCAAAACGAAAGACTACCTTAGTCCTCTTCTGAAATCCGGTATTGTGTATAAATATATGTGCCCATGATGTAATCGTGTGACTAAGTGGGTTGTACAAGGACGTTAATAAAAGTGAGAACAGATTCTCATAGGGGCAAAGTTTCAGAACAGGCATTAGAATATCAAGCCCCGAACAATCAAATGTTAGGAATTACCCCAACTTTTGTAAAGCGTTTATCGATAATAAGTATTCACTGACACAAAAAAATTCTCAAAATAATAGGAACGAAAAGCAAGGCAGTAATCTAAGAAAGATAGAAGAGACAGTAAGCCCCCAATAGAATTCAGTTGAGACTCCTTTTATGGCCTCAGATGACGTCGATAAGGTCGCTCATTAGACGGATGACTTTGCAGGCTGAAAAACTCAGAATAAATGTTTAGCTCCTAAATTCTGCGAGATAAGGTTCAGAGGAGGACGAAAACTCCCTTTCCCTTTTCAGCGAAAACCCCTTTTTTCCAAACAGGAAATGAGTTCTCGTTCTTCTTCATTTCCATTTCGACCGTGAAGAAGATGCCTCGAATCGACTGCTTCGGACCTTTAATCGTTCCACCGACGATCAAGAGTGGGAAGATGATAGGAATGGTATCGAAGTTATTGCAAAATAAAATCTTATTCTGATATCCAAAGAAATTATTCTCACACGTTTACAAAAGCCAAAATCATATGAAAAAAAGTTACGAGAACCATAAAAACATTATAACAACTAAAACTTTTAAGAAGGTCCACAATAATATATCAATAGAATTTGAGACTTTATAAATATGTATAAAAAGCTTTCAAACCTAATCCTGGGTTCATCCTCAGTCCAAATGAGTTATCATGACAGAGAGTAGAACAACCCTTGATTGCTTGCAAACGCTGTTTGGAACGCTCTTCACATTTCGTGATTTTTAGACCGTATTTTGAGTTTTTTCTCGTAACTCTGGACTCCAACTTGTGAGTAAGATGGCAGTGAACTAATTAGTGCTTCAAGTTAACTTGTTTGTTGCATAAACTCTTTATTTAGGCCTAGCTTGCCTCGTTGCACCCTCTAGGAGTTTTCAGGCCGGGGGCTTCAGGCAAGACCACCGAGAGACAAGGCCTGTTCGATGTATTGTGACGTATAGTAAGCAACGGTAGTCCGAGTCGCTAGCACTGACTACGTTCCCAGACGAAAGAAATGTAAACAAAACGTCACCAAAATAGACAATTTGTTGCTTGCCAGTTATGGTAATTAGTTAATTTACTTATTTTTTTCGTCTACGCTAATTTGTGTACACCAAATAATATTAACTCGAAATACAGGTTAAGAGATTAATATAAAATACTGAACCAAAACAATTTATTTAGTTACAATATAGTATATACCGAAGTACAAACATGTTTATCATTGTATTAAAAAATGTTTATACATAGTGTTAACGTCAAATTACAAGAGGCAATGCATTGGTTTGCTCCACTGTATGTGAATGAAACAACTTAATTATTTTTTTTTACATACGGCTATTATTTGGTAGTTGAAGTTTCTAGCTTTCTCTTTTTTCTTTACATACAGCTATTATTTGGTGGTTAAAGTTTTTAACTTTCTCTTTTTATTCAACTTTTTGTTAGCTACAATATAGTTATTTTCTTGGGAACAATAATTATTCAATAAAATGTTAGAAACCAATACTATTAATTTTGCTATTTTTTCTGTACAATGACCTTCATTACTTATTGGAGCAGCATATTTATTATTTAACCTTTGACCTTAATTTTGGAATTTTACATTCATTATTGTCCATCAAATTTAATGTAAAAAAAAAATTACATAATCTGCAATTTCTGAATAAAAAGGGAAACCATGATTTTTTCCAAGAGTTAGTGAAACTTGAATGAGATAATCATTGAATATATGTAAAGCTAAATTAACACTTTGTTTCTCAAAGGCAGGTGAGCAGAATGCTTTTCATGACAGTTTATAATATTGTTTCAAGAGTAAACCATCATCTATCCCATGAAGTTTTTTTTTTCAGAGCTGAATGGTGCATAAGGAATTTCATTTTCTAAAATATGATTTCCATCAAAGGAGAACCGTGGGAACTTCATTGTTTTATTTGTATCATTCTGGACAAGCCATTTATTCCTGGTAGCCTACATCTCAACAAGTGTACTGAATTTCCGCCTTTATAATCAAAATATGGTTTCAAGTGAGTTTCATCCACCGTCAGTACCACTGTTTTGCCATTGGGTAGTAATGATTTACATTTATTCTTAGTGTATATCAGAAAATGAGAGGCATTTTGTTCTGACGCTGGGGTGAACTGTTTGGAGACACTCCTGATGGTAGAGTACCTCGACAATATTAGGAATTTCTTATCTCTCAACAGTCTATAACTTTGAGGGGAACAGTTACAAAATAAAGAAGACTATATTACCACCTCTCAACAGTCTATAACTTTGAGGGGAACAATTACAAAACAAAGAAGACAATATTACCAGCTCTGATGAATAATCAAATTTATTCTGTCATTAACTGTAGTTGTTCAAATATGAATTTCAGCACAGGCAATTGTTTGACTGATCATCTAAAATTATTGCCAAAAGTGAAATCACTAATTTTATAACAGCAATGCTATTGCAGGTTTTAGAAATACACTCAGCAATGTCAGCTCTCTGCAAGTTATTCAATATCTACTCAATGATATTTATATCATGAACCTCTGTAGGAATCTTTAAATCTCCTAAGTGACGTACTTCAGAAACATGAACAAACGCATGCACTGTGCAGTTAGCCTTCACTGTAGGTAGGGTATTGCGTTGTACAGTATGATATTTCATTAATCTGTACTCAACTGTTACCAGTGGAAGAGGAAAGATGGTCTTTTAATATTTGTACAACATGTATATATGAGCACTAAAACATAGTAATGCCATGAAGTTAGGTTAGTTATTGACATCCCTTCAGTTTTGTAACTGTAACCCTAGAATACTAGGCCAGTCTAATTTTATTCACCTTAACCAAACTAGGCCCAATAAGGTTTGTCCCTTACCTTTGACTACTGACAATGGTAACTTGTCTATTTCCTGATCACTATACTGTACATCCACTTGTGATGAACCTATAACTTTTATGTCTGTGCCATTTTCAAAGCTCTTGCTAAGCCCTGCAATAGGAGTTGTTTGACATGGGCTACACTGGGAGTTCTGTGACATAGGCCACATTGGGAGTTGTTTGACATAGGCTACACTGGAGCTCTTTGACATAGGCTACACTGGGAGTTGTTTGACAGGGGCTACACTGGGAGTTGTTTGACATAGGCTACACTGGGAGTTAAGTGACATAGGCTACGTTGGGAGTTCTGTGTTAAGTCTAGTTTATATGAATTCCTACTAAAATCCAATATAAGCTAAACCAGTCTTTTTTTATATTGCTCTTTACCTTGTTGCTCACAACACCTCACAACACCTACCTAAATCCCTTTTTCTGGCTACAGAATTTTGAGGCTATACCTGGGTGTAGGCTATACTTGCACAGGCCTAACTTATGTTACCTTATCAGACAAACCTAACTATATGTTTGTTTGCACTCCCGATGTGGTGTAGTGCTGGTTTCAGTGTGATGAATATAGACTTTATATTGCAGTCAAAAGTTATCCTAATGCGTAATGGAATGAAATATGAAATTGAGGCTTGAAGCCAAGCACCGGAATCTGGGGGATTATTCAGAACCAGTTATCGTAATGTTGTCCAGAGGGAAAAGTCAAATGCTTGTTGCAGTGAACTTTGTGTTGAGTTTACCTACTTACCATAGTAAGTTCGTCCAATAAAACACACAAGATATATCTGTGGCACGCTACTTCATTATGCCATGTAAGTTTTACGGTCCAATTAAAAAATAAAACAACAGAACCACGAGAAAACCTTGTACTCAAATGATGTACAGGATGGAAGCTCGAGAGAGAATGAATCGCTATCCTCGGACTACCAGGGTTGACGTACAGGCCTTGTCTCTCGGTGGTCTTGATTCAGGTCGTAATCATAGAAAATGGAACGTTTTCAACCCGAGGGCGATGGCAAACCACACCCCTTTGTCTGTGAGACTTAAACCAAAGACTTCAGTTGGTTTAAAGTTTTCCTGTCCCCCTGATTATGACTCCACATATGATATCATATTCAATAAACTGAAAATAAATCAAAGAGACATACGAGGATTTCGGAATATACCAAATAACAGAGTTGCTGTGAAATTTCTTGAGGCTGATGTTTTTAACATCTTCATACGAGAGTATGACGACAAAGTGATTAATTTTGGCAATGGGAAAAAGTCTTAGTAGTTAATTTGAGCAGTGTGTACACTTATGTATCAATACGTTATGCACCATTTGATTTGGAAGACTCCCTTTTAACTAGTGTCCTCAGCCAGTAAGGAAAAGTCCTCCATATGAGTCATAACACGTTTTTTCATGGGAGGGCAAGTGGTCTGTTAAATGGAACACGCACTGTGAAAATGGAAATAAAGAAAAATATCCCGTCCTCCATAAATATTTGTGGTTATAATGTTGTTTTTCTATATAATGGGAAAAAAAAGACGTGTTACGAATGCGGAAGAGACTCTCATAGAGCAGTTAACTGTAACATGGATACTGAACCTAAGTTAAATATTTTCAATTTGAATGATTTTCCAGTAATGTCCGGTAAGGATTCTGATAAGGGTGATGTACCGAAAGGAAATGGAACTTCTGATATTCAACAAGCAAAAGATAGTGAAGGAAATGCGGAACAACCATGTGATGGAAATATTGACAGTGACAAAGAAGAAGCTAATATCCATGAAAACGACCAGATGGACAACATATGCGAAGCATAGAACAACAACTTGTAACCATTCCCTTATCCCAAAGTATTGAAGATGTTGCTGGAATTCCAATTGAAATAGAGGATAAATCACAAGACCTGAATGGTAATGTTACAACTAATAATGATAGTATAAAGGATACTGACAGCAACAGTGTCATTTTTGCAATAAAAAGTGTACCTGAAGGTGCTTCTCAAGTTATGGAAATAACTGATGATGATGAGGGGCCTCCCCACAAGGCGAACCTCGTGTTCCTTATACTCTTGGAAGTCTCTCTCCCGTTGATGATGACAAAAATATGAAGAACTGGAAGGTCTTGAAGAAATTAGTGAAGCGGCTTTAGTGTATAGGAATGATGAATCTATGGATGATATTGCTGAAGAATGTGAGATGGATTTAGAGGTAAATAAAGCGAGTGATATTGAAGATGAATTGAAAAATGATGATAAAGGTTCAGACATGATATCAGAAGGGCAGTGGAATATAGATTTAGAAACTGTAGGTAAATTAAGGCTCACTAAAGGAAATTCCACTAAAGAAAAAAGGAAGGAAGCAAAAATGAATGGGAGAGGTAGGTTGTCAAAGAAAAAGAAAATGTAATTGTTTCATTTTTTCAGTTTTATAATGGCTCTTTCTGTTGCCACCTTAAATATTAATGGCTTAAATGAGGCAAATAATCAAATGAAGGTTATGTCCTTATCATTTACAATAAAACTGATATTCTGCTAATTCAAGAGCATAATATTATAGATATTTCAGTTTTGAGTTATCTCACTAATTTTACAAGTATACTGTAGTGCTTAATCTATCAACCAACTTAAAAGGAGGTACAATGATATGTATAAATAATAAAACCAATGTAAAACTTTTAACCAATGAAATGGACACTAATGGTAGGATTATGGGTGTAAGAGTATGTTACAATAAATGTATTATACCTATTATAAATGTGTTTGCTCCATCTGGTACAAGTAAATCTGCTGAAAGGGAAGACTTCTTTAGAAATGAAATGTTGTGCTACCTGAGACATAATAATGATTATCTAATTTTTGGAGGTGACTTCAACTGTATAAGTGCACAAGAGGTTGCAGTAATAGTAACAAAGCCTTGTTGTCTAAGTCCATGGGTACTCTTGTGAAAAACCTAGCTTTGAAAGACAATTACAAATTCTCAAACAGAATACCAGAGGACACTTATATACGTGAAAACTATGGATCCAGAATAGATAGGATATATACTGTAAAGTTATTGATAATACAAGATCTGTTGACACCGTTCTAATAAGTTTTTTAGATCATAGTATGTTTGTTTTGAGGTTAAACATTAACACATATAAAATTTTCATAGGGTATTGGAAGTTAAGTGTGAAAGTTTTAGATTCTGATGAAATTGAAGAAAATTTTGTGCATGTATGGCAGTCTAAAAAGCTGGAAAAGGTTGCATTTGATAACGTACTTGTATGGTGGGACTGGTCAAAATTGCAGAGTAAAATTTTCTTTGCCAGACTGTGTAAAAAGATATCACAAGAAAAGTATGGCCTGCTGAACTTACTTCAAACAAGATTACGTCATTTTTATGACATTAATTACAAAACTAGTTTAAATTATGACAATATTAAATTTCTCAAGAATAGGATTTGTGACATACAGAATGAAATTTTAGAAGGCATAAAGATAAGAGCCAAACCAAATGATCTTACAATGGGTGAAAATGTATCTGCACATCTACTTGGTGCCGAGAAAAAGAAAAATCATGCTAGCATCACTAGCATAAAAAAAACAGATGGTTCCATTATAGAAAGCACAGAGGGAATATCTGTTTTTATTAAGAGGCGTTTTGAAAGATTGTTTAGTATGGTCACAGGTCAGGAAAAAAAGTCAAGACTATTTTCTTAGCTTCTGTCATTTTGTTTTGGACCAAGATGATGTAAATTTGTTAAGTAGAGATTTAGAGGAAGTTGAGGTTTTTTATGCTATCAAGAGTATGTGTAAAGGTAAATCACCTGGATATGATGGGCTTCCTATAGAATTCTACAAAGTTTTGGTGTATAATAAAGTCTGGTATTATGGAGGTATTCAAATTCATTGTCACTATGAAATATATGTCAGATAGTCAATATCTTGGGTATAATAAAATTATTAGCTAAAACAGGAGATTTGTCCTTGGTGGAAAACTGGAGATCTATATCTCTACTGAATGTTGACTATAAAATCTTTGCTAAGGCTTTAGCAAACAGACAGATGTGTTACAGGGAAGATTATCTCCCCAGACCAATAGTGCAGTGAAAGGAAGTTCAATTGTGAACTGTAATAATACGATTCGAGATGTAATTTTTCATACAAAACAAAGCAGTCAGGACTTGGCAATCTTAAGCTTAGACTGGTCTAAGGCCTTTGATAAGGTTACTATGGACTTTGCTTTTAAAGTAATGGAGAAGTTTGGTTTACCAGATGAATTTGTGGCTGTAGTCAGAATTTTGTATAATGATTGTAAAAGTTGCATTTCTGTAAATGGGTTTATTAGTTCCCTTTTTTTGCATTAAAAGGTCTGCAAGACAAAGCTGCCCGATGTCAATGCAGTTATATTGTATATATTTCAAGAACCCTTATATAAGGCAATAAATAATAACAAGGCAGTAGGTCCAAGCCTTCCTAATAGGGTAAATATATGTCTGCAGGGTTAGGCAGATGATTCATCTATAATTTTGTCAACTAATGGTTCAGTTATAGAGTGCTATAAGGAAATACAGTTGTTTGAACTTGCGGCAGGTACAAAGATAAACAAGGACAAAACTAGTATATTTGGTTTTGGTAAATGGGAAAATCGAAACATCTGGCCTCTTAGTTGGTTGAAAACTGTTGAAAGTATAAAAAATCTTGGTATAGTTTATTATAGTGATTTTGAAGTTACGTGTGATAATAATCGGTCTCGCCTTGCTAAAAATATTGAAATACCAGTAGGTATGCTTAGTCAAAGACAATTATCTATTTTCCAGAAGGCTATTATTATTAATTCTCTAATTTTGTCCAAAGTTTAGTATATTTCTTACACCTTGCCTCCCTCAAGAAAAGTACATTGCTCAAATAAATACGCATAATTTTCGATATATCTGGAGGGGCAATTACCATCCTGTCAGCAGAGATACTGGAAAGAAGTTTGCTTTTAAATATGCTCATGGAACCTTGGCGAACAGCAATTGGTTGAAAATTTTAAGTATCAGTAACAGTGATAAATGTGATATTGCGAAGATGTTGAATACATATTGCATACTTTTTATTGTTGTAATCACATAAAAACAACATTGGTGTATTTCAAAAGTGTGCTATTCCATAGGTGCAACATCACCAGAAACAATTTTTTAAATACCATAATGTTCAGTTTCAATTACAGACCAAACAAGGAGTATAACAGTGCCACTGTATTAATTGCAGGATATTTTTTATGCTGTTTTGGTTAGTAAAAAGCAACGTTATACGAAAGAGGAAACAGGTGCCTTTGTTAACAGCAAATTTTGTTACGATAGGTGGCTATTAAAAAAAAATAATTACAAGAGAGAATAAATAAAATGTTCACAAAAGAGTACATTAATTACTGTTTTTGAGCAACTAAATTTAGAAATAAAAATTCATAGCAGGAGCTCTATTAAATGGGCCTATCTTGAAAATTAGGCAAGGTTAAAAGTATTACTTGGATGGTTATAAGAAGTGTTATGAAGGTTGAAAATATTGCAGAAATTGTATTTGTGATAACTGTTATATTCTATCATTAAATTATGGAATGTAACTCATTCAGAATTTAGGGATTTTAATATTACCAGTATTGAGATTTTTTTTTTTTTGCATTGATGTATGGAAACATATTGTATTCCTGGTAAGAGGAAAACTTATTATTGTAAAATTATGTAAATACTTTGAAATAACCGTAAAACTGCATTAGTGTATTTTTCTAATAAAAGATAAAAAAGTAATCATGACATAAAATGTGACGAGGTAAACCTCTGAAAAGATGACGAAAAGAACGGAAGGCGATGGTGGTTAGCTCCTCCAATGTCACGCCAATGAAGGAAATGGTCAACCGCCCAACTACGTAATTTCATCTCCTCTCTATATTTCTGGCTGCTCTCCTTCCTACTCGATCTTCTCACAGGCTGTTGCAATGTTGCACGTAATCCCTCCTCCGGAGGGGTTTCATAGAATACAGGTACGGACTCCCGGGTATTGCAAAGTACCTGTGATGGGGCAGGGGAGGCAGAGGCAGCATCAGGCGAAGGAAAGATAGAGTCTGTCCTAACACTAAAATCTTTATCGAAAGTCCTAAGTATGTAATAATTAACCATAGGTCCTCTTTAACAAACTACTTGTTTCATTTAAAAGATTCCCCCACGTTTAGATCGGCGCCTTCTACTAATTATCTTATGTTTACTTTATTGCTTTTGAAAATGATACTTGTACCATTCCAGTCAGGTCTATGATAATTGTTGAATGCATGAGTTACTATTGCGTTGTTTTGTGAATGTAGGGAAAATGCTCGCTTATGTTCACCCAAGCGTGTAGTTAGTCCCCGTCCACTTTCCACAAAATATTTCCCCCTGCAATCTTTACAAGGTAATTCATAATCTCCAGGAACAATACGATTTTTATCGTTATTGTTATTTCTTATCAAGTTGTGCCTCATCGTATCAACGCATTTAAATACAATTTTAGTGTCATTCTGATTATTATTTACAAATCTGCAAATGTTCCCGACGTTAGGATTGAGAGATAATGTTATGTATTTATTTGGTTTCCCCCTATTATATTTATTATCTTTGGGACAATAAAACGGCCTCTTCGCTCGAGAAAACGACTTCTCAACAGAGTGGGTAGGATATCTGAGGCTCCTGAAAGTTGACATTATGTGTTGTAATTCCCCATCTACATAATTCTGGCTCACATATCTTACAGGCACGTAAGGCGAAATTCATGACTACATTGCTTTTGATTTTATTTGGGTAAAACGAATAAAAATGTATGTGACTTTCCGAATTTGTTGATTTCCGATATACTGTAAATTTAAACGTCTGACTGTTACAATCTCAAAGACCAAAACATCTAAAAAGAGCAACTTTAAATCCACTTCCCTATCTATAGTAAACTTAACTGATGGTAGGTTACTATTAGCTATTTCTACTAATTTGGTTAAATTTTCCCCAGTTCCTCTGATAACTGCGAAAACATCATCTACATACCTCACCCAGAAAACTGGCTTGGTTACTCCATCACATCTACTTAGAATTTCCCTTTCTACAAATTCCGTACAGATATTAGCTAAGACCGGGGACAATGGAGAGCCCATGGCAACACCTTCCTTTTGTGCAAACCCCTGATTGTTAAACTGAAAAACCGTTGACGCAACACAGTCTTATCAGTGAAAAGAATGGGTCCGCCGATATAAGGAAATTCATATTTCCCTGTTCGTATTCCTCTTGTAGTTTTGAAATAACATAATTCAATGGGACATTTGTGAATAACGCTGTGACATCTAAGCCGAATATTATGCCTTCAACCCACCCTGCATCTTTAGCCAGTTGAATAAACTGATAGGAGTGTTGTAAACGTGCATTTGTTATTTTGAGGTGACCCGCAAGCAGCAGTGATTGGTCTGAGCGGGCAACCAGGTTTATGTACTTTAGGGGCACCATAAAAATAGCGCTAGGTGATCTGGAGGACATCTTGGATAAAACTAACTCTTTATGTGAGGGATCAACAAGGGAGTGCTGTTTTTCTAAGTTTCCTATTAAAATCTTATTGCATTTTGATAGTGGTGGGAAGGGACTCTAATGGAAGATATGTTTGTGTACCATTCAAGAGTGTATGCTTTCTTTAAATAAGGGCTTGCATCCATGACTGCCGTGGTTCCTCCTTTATCAGCTCTCATTTTATCCTAATATTCTTATTCCTCTTTACGGCGGCCAAAGCAAGTTGATGTCTCTTAGGTAAACATTAATCACCTTATTGCTTATATTGTCGTTGAGAGCCATTCCCTCCAAAAAGTTTAAAGAAAAGTCAGGGTGCTTAAAGTTAAATAAGTTAATGCTACTTATGTTGTTTAAAATATCCGATTTATCAGTGCCCGTGCAAAAACCCATGCCCAAGTTGAGAACTTCCCATTGTTACCTGTCCAGTGTAATAGTGGATAGATTAATAACTCTATTTGTGGAATAGTCCCATTTTGATTGGTCCAAAATTAGTAATCGTTTAAAATGGATGTTCTGCCTGTGTTCCCCAGCCCTTGCTGTCGCTACCTCACCCGCTCTCCTCCAGGCAGTCTCAGATCTGGTCTCTTGTAGATGCTCTCCAAGCATCCATAAAGTCATGTGCAATTTCAAATACTTGTAGTTTCCTAACTACACATGACAGAATTAATCTGCAAAAATGATAAGAAACTTGATGTGTCTATTTTTTCTGTTCTTCTGAAGTTTTATTTATTATTTGTTTGATCAAATACTCTTTACAATTTCTGAAACTTGAACATCACTTCTTTTTCAGAACTCGTTCTTTGGTTGGTTGAGCAAAAATGTACGGTCGCTGTCCAAAGAAGGTTACAACCGAGTACAATAAAGAAGCACCACACAGGAATTGCATAGCCAGGTGGATGAAGAAATTTAAGGAAACATGTTCTGTTATTGATAAACCATAGTCTGGTTAACCATGTGCTGATGAGAAACTGTAGCATCTGTAGAACAATCCTTGGAAAGAATTCCGAGAAAGAGTCTAAGATGAGCATCTTTGGAGATGAGGCTTTCAAAATCTACTGTGCATAAGATTCTGTTGAAAAATAATTTTTTTAAACAATGCGTACAGAATCCAAATGCACCAAATGTCGTTAGAAGAGTATCATCATACAAGACTTATTTTCTGTCATCAGTTCAATGAAAGAGATTGAGTATTTTAGAATAATTTAATGTTCTCTGACGAATCAACATTCCACATTAGTGGCAAGGTCAACAAGCATAATTGCCGTATTCTGGGAACTGAAAAGCCACGTGAATCTATTGAATTTAGTGAAGCCATGGATAATTAGCAGTTCTGAAAAAGTGGTAATTTTTAAGTTTCAGAAATTGTGAAAAAATATTTGATAAAACAAATAAAAAATTTCAGAAGAACAGAAAAAATAAACACATCAAGCTTTGAACCAAACAAAAACTTCTTTCAGTTTTCTTCTGAAGATGGAAAGAGAAACCCACAAGATTCTTGTGTATAACTTGTTTACTGGTAAATATTTACATATTACTTTTATCTCGAGCACTTTCAGGTCCTAACTGTGACCTTTTTCAGAGATGAGGTAGTCAGGCTGGTTCAAGGCCCAGCAATCTTCTGGAACTTCTTCTCCTGTGCTGTCATTTATATGATGGCTGTCCTGGTTTCCATTCTCTTGAGAGTTGTTAATCTCCTCCTGTCGGTTTGATATCCTGATCTGATGGTCAGTGGTATTAATCCTTGTGGTATGTGAGTAGTCACCATCGGTCTGTTGGGCAGGAGACCTAACCTCCAGGTCAGAAGGGTCAATCTTAGCTTCTTTTAATATTAAAGATCGGTTATGGGATCTTCTGAGGTAAATCCTTTGTTTCCTTCTATCACTTTAACCTGTCTGATGAGTGCCTTCCACTACCCTCCTATGACTGATGGATTTTAAAAACATATAAGCTTATATATAAAATAACATCAGTCATAGGAGGGTAGTGGAAGGGCACTCATCAGACAGAGTTAAAGTGATAGTTGTAAAAAAGGATTTAAAAGATCCCATTTTTTAAAGAAGCTTTTCGACCCTTCTGACCTGGATTCTTGTTACATTTTTAACAGACTGATTTGACTACTCATATCTGTAATTTACCAGACCATCAGATCAGGATATCAAACATGGATGAGATTAACAACTCTCAAGAATGGAAACCAGTTCTTGTAAATGACAGCACAGGGAGAAGAAGTTCCAGAAGATTGCTGGCCTTCAACCAGCCTGAGATATATGTACATATATATATATATGATATATATATAAAAATATATATATATATTTACCAGTAAATAAGTTATATATATGAATCTATATATATATTTAACATCATATTTCTTATCCTTTTTATATATGAATTCTATATGTATATTATAAATATAAATGTTCTAAATTGGGCCATACTTTATATATATATATATATATATATATATATATATATATATATATATATATATATATATATATATATATATATATATATATATATATATATATATATATATATATATATATATATATATATATATATATATATATATATACATATATATATATATATAATATGTATGTATATATATATATATATATATATATATATATATATACATATATATATATATATATATATATATATATATATATATATATATATATATATATATATATATATATATATATATATAAAATCAAAGTCCCTAAATATATATATATATATATATAAAAATGGGTATATATATATTAAAAATATATATAGATAGATATATATATATATATATATATATATATATATATATATATATATATATATATATATATATATATATATATATATATATATATATATATATATATATATATATATATATATAAATTTATATATATATATATATATATATATATATATATATATATATATATATATCCATACATGTATATATATACATATATATGTATGTATGTATGTATGTTTATATATATATATATATATATATATATATATATATATATATATATATATATATATATATATATATATATATATATATATATATATATATATAATACTAAAGGACCTCATTCAAACTGGGTGGTATGAAATCAGCTTTTATTCATACCATCCAGTTTGATATTTTTTATACTTCTACTAATGCAAAAGACAATTGTGTAATTGATAAATTTAATATATATATATATATATATATATATATATATATATATATATATATATATATATATATATATATATATATATATATATATATATATATATATATATATATATATATATATATATATATATATATATATATATATATATATATATATATATATATATATATATATATATATATATAAAATATATAAATATCCTTTAATATCAATTCACTGTATATATAAATAATATATTTTCATATATGTTACGAAGAGGAATTTTTTTAGTTGATAATAAGTCCACCGTCCGTATATATAACCAGCGATATACGAGGAATCAGGACTACAGTGACGCACTAATAAATCGGCCACAAGAGAGGTATAATGAATATCATCTCCCATCAACTCACTGTCGAACTCAGGTGTTTTTGCGTTTTGGATACGATATCCACCCACCTCTGCCATGTTGACCGTGTATATTTATCGTCATATATATTATGACTATTTATCATATCACCGTGATTCATATACAATCGAAATATTCAAACGTCCTTTAAAATCCAATTCACTCTACCTCGGAAATAATATATTTTCATATATGTTTACCGAAGGGGAATTTTTAGTTGATAATTTAGTCCACCGTCCGTGAGTATTTTATCATTTTGGACGGCCTCCACTACAGTGACGCACAGCCTGAATTCTTGCCACAAAGAGGGTATAAGTGAATAACATCTCCCATCAACTCACCCTCGAACTTTTGTTTTGCGTTTGGAGCATATCACCCACCTCTGCCATGTTGACCGTTGAGGCGTTTAACGTGCTATCATAGTTCACTATTTATCACATCACCGTGATTCATAACAATCAAAAGTTTTCAAACGTCCATTAATATCAATTCACTCTACCTGGAAATAATATATTTTCATTTATGTTAAATTGATGCCATTTTTAAGTTGATAATAAGCTCCACCGTCCCGTGGGGTCGAACCAGCGACGGACTTGTCAGGACTACAATGACGATGTTGATGTCATAAAGAGTCGCATATTTTCAGGATCTTTGAGAAACATACTCCACCAGTCAACATGCAGAGTTTCTCTGGGTACTCGCCATTCCAAACTGTCCTTTTCCTTGAGATCCACATTAAACGTTTGGCTGATGGGACAGAAAAAATTCCCAAGACAGTGGCAGGAGGACGAGGGGTGGTCACAAAGTCCTGATTCCTCGTCCGTCACACACAGAACCAAAAACGTGGAATTAATATCAATACAAAATATATATATATGTAACATATATGAAATATATATATATATAAACAGCTGCAATATATATTATATATACAGTTATGCAATTCACATGACTGTAGGTGAATCACGGCAGATGTGATAAATAGTCATTAATGGCCTTGAAAGTGAAGGACATACAAAACACAAACAGAAAAAGGGGATATGAGAGGATTCCAAACTCAAAACACCTAGTTCGAGGGGTGAGTTGAAGGGAGATGTGCATAAACACGTGGATATACCTTTGTTATCTGAATAATCAAGGTCAAGGGAAAATTAACTGATTCCACGTAAATGGAATACTGCCGTTGAAGTCACTCCCGGACGGTGGACTTATTATCAACTAAAAAATTCCCCTACGGCGTCTTCCTATTGAAAATATATTATTTCCCCGTTAGAAATCTAATGCTGGATATTAAAGGACGTTTGTAACTTTCTGATTGGTGCACTGTGATGTGATAAATAGTCATATATATATATATATATCATATATATATATATATATATATATATATATATATATAATATATATATACTATATATATATATATATATTCAAATATATTATTCAGGTGTTTCAAAATTAGAGGCCCCTGTACAACATATACTAAAATTGATATGGACAAAAACAAAAAAGTGATTCAGACCAGGTATTTATTTAAGTTTCTATCTGAGTATTTAATATTTTGTGGGCCTCCATCTACCTGTACCAAGCCTGCATTCTTGAGGGGTATGATTTCAGCAAATCGCAGAAAAGCTGAGACTCAAACTTCATTTCCCTGAGCACTTAGGTCACTGCTCTTCACAGGTCGTTGAAGCTTGGTATATTATCTTAGTTCATTGTGTGCACTTCAACACGATCTTTTAAGATACTACAAATGTTTTCACACACATTAAGGTCAGGGGAGCTACCTGGAAATTCACTTGATGAGAAGAAATTGATGCCACTGTTTGAAGCAGCTCCTGTGTCTGAAGAGCCTTGAAACATGGCGACTTGTCATGCAAAAATGTGACTTCTTCAACAGATAGATAACACATTTTCAGGATCTTTGAGGAAAGGAAATACTCCACCAGTAAGCACAGTTTTCTCTGAAGTATTCGCCATTCCATGACTGTCCTTTTTCTTTGATGATCCACATTAACCGTTTGGCTGTGAAACAGATTTCCTTCCCAAACAGGGGCAGGAGGACTGGAGGGGAGGGGAAGGGAAAGGTGAGGAAAGGATACACACACAGAAGGGCAAGGAAATTAATAGTATATATATATTTATATATAATATATATATATATATATATATATATATATATATATATATATATATATATATATATATATATATATATATATATATATATATATATATAATGTCTGTGTGTGTGTGTATGTTCTTCGTGTGTAAATATTTACCATTACTTTATTGGACATTGATGCCCCTATAATAACAGGACCCAAGGAAGGAGTAACATGTTTAGACTCTAAATCCTTAAAGGAATTTACCAGGAAAAGAAGGAAATATCATTTATGGACCTAAGAACATTTGTATGCCAAAAAGGACGAAAGTCGCCACTTAGCACGATTTGCATTCCTTTCAACAGAGGAAACACAAGAGTTTCGGACTAAAGAATTTTAATTGCAAGGGTTTATGCGTCGAGAGAGGAAAAAGTAGTTTTAGAAAATAAATAGGGATATTACTAGTTTTTAACGTCTGGCTGTGTCTTCCGCTGTCTGGAATATATTAAGACAATTTTTAGTTGACCTTCACTAATCCTTTCGATTTCTCGCCTTCTCTACTCTATGCGCGAGCGTGTATGTGTGTGTGTGTGCATCCGCGTTATTTTGGTTAAAGCGCATTGCTTTTTGAGAAGAGCAAACACGGATATAAGAAAAAGTACAACTACTTCCTTGCAACAGTTTGCCCTCAGTTTTATATTTGAGAATTAAAAGCTACCATGGAATAGAACGCTGCTCTTTCTTTTCCATCGGGAAATATTCCGAGAGAGCCTCCACAGTCCAGAAGCATCGAAGTAGGGTTATGTCCCTAATGGATCTGAGGTCAATAATGAAGGACTTAGCCCATGTTGGCTGTTCAATGCAGGTAATAATGTGAACACTCACCTGGGATTAATACCAATTGGGTCTTTCATTCTCTTTTATTGTCTTTAGATCTACACATCTTTCTCTCTCTATCTATTTATCGATGTACCACTGAATAGACAAATATTTACGGAATCAATCTAAATAGGTAAATCTTTAATGGTCAAATAACCTTTTATCCTTCCATGCTAACATTAGGTTTCACGGAATGATTTATGCAGCTCATCCCTTCTTTTATTATTCTATACTTTTTATTGTGCATTCTTCGAAAAATATTCTCTTTTATTTTTCCAACCATTTTTTATGAGGATACTTGACAATTTATGACTTCGTTCTCGAAAGTTCCAGTATGCAGGAAACAAGAAGCCGTTCATGGCGTGGATTTCAAATTGATATTTTTCTAAACGAATGCCACAGAGAGAGGAGAAGAGAAAGGGAGGAGAGTCATTACTTATTTCCAGGTAGATTTAAGGTAATTGGAAAGCAGTAAATGTTAATGATTGTAACCCATTGTGGAGCATAATCTCTAGGGCAATTTTGTCACAATTAACTCTTTTAAAGTAACAAATATATTCCCTTCTATGTCTCTGTCTTCTCTGTCTCTGTCTGTCTGTCTGTCTCCGTTTAGCGTTTGTTTTTAAGGAAAAAGAGAAATAATGAAAATACTTACAAATATTCATCATTAAATATATATATATATATAAATAAGCGATATATATATATATATATATATATATATATATTATATATATATATATATATATATATCTATTATATATATATATTCATATATATATATAATATATATATATATATATATATATATATATATATATATATATATATATATATATATTATATATATATATATATTTATATGCTATATATATATATATATATATATATATATATATATTTATATATATAAATATATATATATATATTGTAAATCCAAATGATTGTAACAAAAGAAGAAAACACGTCAGCGATCAGGGCAATACTAAAAATGATTTTAAGTCTAGGCGTTGCATTTTGATGTTATTCGAGAGAATATTTAAACTAATATTAAATTTTTTCATAAAAATCCTTCGTGTGTTTTACCGTAGAGTGGGGGATGAGGGAGATTCACCTGTAAGGGTGATAAAAGGTCTGGAAGCCATTTAGATAGTTTATACATGAAAGAGCCCCTCCTGGAATTATTAGGAATAGGGGAATCTAATGGGTTTGGGACACCATAAAAACAGGGGAGAGAGGGTTGAATATCTTGAATGATTCCTGGAAGTCGATATCATTTTTTGTTACACCTGAGGTTCTAACTAATATATTGAACTGGCTGCAATATTTGTTAGGATATCTTTTGTTAACTTTTCATAAGTCTCATCATTGAAAAGGTCTTGAGCTAATTGATGTATGTCTCTTCATCTCAAAGTACTGTATTATCTTCCCCTTTATTGGATTTCGTGGTGATGATGCCTCCCTTTTCCAGTAACATTATTATGCTCACATTGGAACGTTTTCGGGAAGGATTTTTTTTTCTTTGCTCCAAGACGTTTAACGAAATACCTTTGGGACACATCTGTTTCGTCATAGATGCTTTTTGCAAAGTGTTTGTTGACTGCAACCAAAAAGTTAAAATTACTCTCAGGACCTAGTTGAAGAGCGAATCATACACCTAGATTAATACCGTCTGTTCTTCCACGTGAGGGATAGTTAGAGAGGTTCAGCACATGAGTGGGTAAGCCAAGATTATTCCATACACTACACTATTCATAATGAATCATTTAAATTTGATGAACAGATTTATGGAGTGGATCACACTGTTTATATTGCGCCAGATAACACACACACACACACACACACACACACAAAAGATACCTGACCATACCAACATCCCGGCACAGGATGTGGTTAAACCATTATTTTCTTCTCATCGCGTAGATATGTTAAGGGTGAAATGTATTCTGTCTGGGAAGAAGGCCCGATGGAATCTGGAGATGGGTCTGAAGTCTGATGTCCATCGCGTAAATCTTTATATTTTGGGAGTAAATTTTCCAGATTCCATCCGCACGTTCCTCCGAGAAATAGTGGCATTTCACCTATCAACACACCGGTGTAATGAGAAGAAAAATAAGTGATTTATCCACAACGGTATTTGCCTCCTGTGCCAGGATGATAGTATGAGGATATCTATGAAATGTTTACAAAAGATCCCTTAACAAACATTGCAGCCCAGTTTAATGATAAATCATTTTAGAACCATAGGATGTAATAGAAATGATACCGACTTCCTACAACCGTTCAAGACATTCATGACCCCTCTCCTGTTTTTATGTTCCAAAAACCCACTATTTTCCCTACAGACTAATTCAGGAGGGAAGTCTTTCATGTTTAGAAACTATCTAAATGGCTTCAGACCTTTTATCACCCTTAGGAACATCCTCATCCTCCCAATTTAAAACACGCAGAATTTTATGGAAAAGCTTAATAGTTTAAACAGCCCTTGAAAATCATCAAAATGCTGTACTGACTGTCCCATCTATCCAGATATTACTGTAGTGACTATCCCCATTTTATCCAGAAATTACTGCACTATCTGTCCTTTTATCGAAATATTACTGTGCTGACAGTCCCATTTAAAAAGATATTACTGTGGTGACTGTCCCATTATCCAGATATTACTGTTTATAACGACTGTCTCTTTTATCCAGTTATGACTGTAGTGACTGTCCCATTTATCAGGTATTACTGTACTGACTCACTTTTATCCAGGTATTACTGTAGTGACTGTCCCAATTATCCAGTTATTACTGTGCTGACTGTCTGTTTTATCCAGGTATTACTGTGGTGGCTGTCCCATTTATGCATGTATAACTCTGCTGACTGTCCATTTTACACAGGTAATAATGTACAGACTGTCCCTTTTATCAGACATTCTGTGGTAACTGTCCTTTTATTCCTGGTATTAAACTTGACTGTCCCATTTATCCAGGTATCACTGTGGTGACTGCCTTTTGTCTAGACATTACTGTAGTGACTGTCCCGTTCACCCAGGCACTACCATTCTGTCTGTCCCTTTATCCAGGTATTACTGCGGTGGCTGTCCCATTTATCCAGGCATTGCTGTGCTGACCGTCCCTTTTTCCTGGGTATTACTGTGGTGACTGTTCCATTTATCCAGGTATTACTGTAATGTCTGTCTCTTTTATCAAATATTTACTGTGGTGACTGTCCATTTTATCCAGGTATTACTGTGGTGACTTCATTTTTAAAGGTATCTGTGGTGACTGTCAATTTTAACCAGACATTACTGTATTGACTGTCCCTTTTATCTAGGTATTACTTTAATAACTGTACAGTTTATCCAGATATTACTTTTTAATGTGCATTCTTCCATTTAACACCCACTAAACATAAACACACCCTCTTAACTGAAACACCACCACTAAACCTAAAGCACATCCCCACTAAAACCTAAACGCACCCCCACAACTAAACCTAAACCGTTCCCACTAAACCTAAACACACACTCCCACTAAACCTTAACACACCCCCATTAAACCTAAACACAAACCTTGATACAGAATCACAGGAAGGAAAAGCATTTTCAATATTACATTTCCTAGGTCTCTGGTGCATGAAATGAGGTACGATAAACAAAGGGAAGGGGGAATGGGGTAATTTATTTGAAACCTACCCATAATGATGGAACGTAATCTTTGTCTAGATCGGGACTCACTTTTATCTATGATAACATTTAAAACAACAAATATATTCCTTTCTATGTCTCTGATCTATCTATAAATGAATATATTATATCTCTATATATATATATTATAAATCTATATACGTGTCGTTAATATTTTGACTCCATTATAGAAATAATTCATATACGTACACGCTATATATATCATATGCTAATATATATATATATATATATATATATATATATATATATATATATATATATATATATATATATATATATATATATATATATATATTATATATATATATATATATATATATATACATATATATATATGTATATATATATATATATATATATATATATATATATATATATATATATATATATATATATATATTATATATATATATATATATTATATATTATTTATATATATATATATATCAAATATAATATATATATGTATATATGTGTATATATATATATATGAATGTCTTTCACTGTAATCCAAATGATTGTAACTTCCTCTTTAGAAAAAAAACACGTCAGCGATCAGGCAATACTAAAAAAATGATTTTAAGTCTAGGCGTTGCATTTTGATGTTATTCGAGAGAATATTTAAACTAATATTAAATTTTTTCATAAAATCCTTCGTGTGTTTTACGTGGGGGATGAGAAGATTCCTAAGAAGGGTGATAAAAGGTCTGGAAGCCATTTAGATAGTTTATACATGAAAGAGCCCCTCCTGGAATTATTGGGAATAGGGGAATCCTAATGGGTTTTTGGGACACCATAAAAACAGGGGAGAGAGGGGTTGAATATCTTGAATGATTCCTGGAAGTCGATATCATTTTTGTTACACCCTGAGGTTCTAACTAATATATTGAACTGGCTGCAATATTTGTTAGGATATCTTTTGTTAACTTTTCATAAGTCTCATCATTGAAAAGGTCTTGAGCTTTATTGATGTATGTCTCTTCATCTCAAAGTACTGTATTATCTTCCCGCCTTTATTGGATTTCGTGGTGATGATGCCCTCCCTTTTCCGTAACATTATTAATGCTCACATTGGAACGTTTTCGGGAAGGATTTTTTTTTCTTTGCTCCAAGACGTTTAACGAAATACCTTTGGGACACATCTGTTTCGTCATAGATGCTTTTTGCAAAGTGTTTGTTGACTGCAACCAAAAAGTTAAAATTACTCTCAGGACCTAGTTGAAGAGCGAATCATACACCTAGATTAATACCGTCTGTTCTTCCACGTGAGGGATAGTTAGAGAGGTTCAGCACATGAGTGGGTAAGCCAAGATTATTCCATACACTACACTATTCATAATGAATCATTTAAATTTGATGAACAGATTTATGGAGTGGATCACACTGTTTATATTGCGCCAGATAACACACACACACACACACACACACACACAAAGATACCTGACCATACCAACATCCCGGCACAGGATGTGGTTAAACCACTTATTTTTCTTCTCATCGCGTAGATATGTTAGTGGGTGAAATGTATTCTGTCTGGGAAGAAGGCGCCGATGGAATCTGGAGATGGGTCTGAAGTCGATGTCCATCGCGTAAATCTGTATATTTTGGGAGTAAATTTTCCAGATTCCATCCGCACGTTCCTCCGAGAAATAATACATTTCACCTATCAACACACCGGTGTAATGAGAAGAAAAATAAGTGATTTATCCACAACGCTTTGCCTCCTGTGCCAGGATGATAGTATGAGGATATCTATGAAATGTTTACAAAAGATCCCTTAACAAACATTGCAGCCCAGTTTAATGATAAATCATTTTAGAACCATAGGATGTAATAGAAATGATACCGACTTCCTACAACCGTTCAAGACATTCGACCCCTCTCCCCTGTTTTTATGTCTCCCAAAAACCCACTAGGATTCCCCTACGCCCAATAATTCCAGGAGGGGCTCTTTCATGTATAAACTATCTAAATGGCTTCCAGACCTTTTATCACCCTTAGGAACATCCTCATCCTCCCACGTAAAACACGCAGAGGATTTTATGGAAAAGCTTAATAGTTTAAACAGCCCCTTGAAAATCATCAAAATGCTGTACTGACTGTCCCATCTATCCAGATATTACTGTAGTGACTATCCCTTTTATCCAGAAATTACTGCACTATCTGTCCCTTTTATCGAAATATTACTGTGCTGACAGTCCCATTTATCCAGATATTACTGTGGTGACTGTCCCACTTATCCAGATATTACTGTGCTGACTGTCTCTTTTATCCAGTTATGACTGTAGTGACTGTCCCATTTATCAAGGTATTACTGTACTGACTCACTTTTATCCAGGTATTACTGTAGTGACTGTCCCAATTATCCAGTTATTACTGTGCTGACTGTCTGTTTTATCCAGGTATTACTGTGGTGGCTGTCCCATTTATGCATGTATAACTCTGCTGACTGTCCATTTTACACAGGTAATAATGTACAGACTGTCCCTTTTATCCAGACATTCTGTGGTAACTGTCCCTTTTATTCCTGGTATTACTGTGGTGACTGTCCCATTTATCCAGGTATCACTGTGGTGACTGCCCATTTTGTCTAGACATTACTGTAGTGACTGTCCCGTTCACCCAGGCACTACCATTCTGTCTGTCCCCTTTTATCCAGGTATTACTGCGGTGGCTGTCCCATTTATCCAGGCATTGCTGTGCTGACCACCCCTTTTTCCAAAGAGTATTACTGTGGTGACTGTTCCATTTATCCAGGTATTATACTCTTTTATCAAGTATTACTGTGGTGACTGTCCATTTTATCCAGGTATTACTGTGGTGACTTCATTTTTTCCAGGTATCGCTGTGGTGACTGTCAATTTTAACCAGACATTACTGTATTGACTGTCCCTTTTATCTAGGTATTACTTTGCTAACTGTACAGTTTATCCAGATATTACTGTGGTAACTGTTCCATTTAACACCCACTAAACATAAACACACCCTCTTAACTGAAACACCACCACTAAACCTAAAAGCACATCCCCACTAAACCTAAACGCACCCCCACAACTAAACCTAAACACGTCCCCACTAAACCTAAACACACACTCCCACTAAACCTTAACACACCCCCATTAAACCTAAACACAAACCTTGATACAGAATCACAGGAAGGAAAAGCATTTTCAATATTACATTTCTAAGGTCTCTGGTGCATGAAATGAGGTACGATAAACAAAGGGAAGGGGAACAGGGTACGGATTTGAAACCTACCCTATAATGATGGACACGTGCCAACTTTTGTCTAGATCGGTCAAGCGGTTCGGATTTCTATAGCACACTAACATACAAACACACAAACATTGGCTTTCATATATACATATACATATATGAAATATATATATATAATATATAAATATATATATATATATATTGATATATTATATATATTATATATATATATATATATATAAGGGGAATATTGGCACATATTTGATATATATATATATATAGCATGATGACCATGTACATATATATATATATATATATATATATATATATATATAACAAATATATAATATATATTATATATATTATATATATATATATATATATCTCCGATATATATATATATATATATATATATATATATATGTCTTTTATACTAACCCTATATATATATATATATATATATATAAATGATTCTTATATATATATATATACGGATGAATGACTTTCTAAATTTAGACATTTCTAATGCCCTTTCTTTGGAAAGAAACCTGTCACTGATCAGGGCAATACTAAAAAAATGATTTTAAGTCTAGGCGTTGCATTTTGATGTTATTCGAGAGAATATTTAAACTAATATTAATTTTTTCATAAAATCCTTCGTGTGTTTTACAAAAAATGAGGGAGAAGATTCTAAGAAGAGGTGATAAAAGGTCTGGAAAAGCCATTTAGATAGTTTATACATGAAAGAGCCCCTCCTGGAATTATGGGAATAGGGGAATCCTAATGGGTTTTGGGACACCATAAAAACAGGGGAGAGAGGGTTGAATGTCTTGAATGATTCTGGAAGTCGATATCATTTTTTTTACACCCTGAGGTTCTAACTAATATATTGAACTGGCTTGCAATATTTGTTAGGATATCTTTTGTTAACTTTTCATAAGTCTCATCATTGAAAAGGTCTTGAGCTTATTGATGTATGTCTCTTCATCTCAAAGTACTGTATTATCTTCCCAAATTTATTGGATTTCGTGGTGATGATGCCCTCCCTTTTCCGTAACATTATTAATGCTCACATTGGAACGTTTTCAGGAAAGGATTTTTTCTTTGCTCCAAGACGTTTAACGAAATACCTTTTGCAACACATCTGTTTCGTCATAGATGCTTTTTAAAAAGTGTTTGTTGACTGCAACCAAAAAGTTAAAATTACTCTCAGGACCTAGTTGAAGAGCGAATCATACACCTAGATTAATACCGTCTGTTCTTCCACGTGAGGAGAAAGCGAGAGAGGTTCAGCACATGAGTGGGTAAGCCAAGATTATTCCATACACTACACTCTGTTCATAATGAATCATTTAAATTTGATGAACAGATTTATGGATGGATCACCTGTTTATATTGCTGCCAGATAACACACAAACACACACACACACACACACACACACAAAAGGATTAAGATACCTGACCATACCAACATCCCGGACAGGATGTGACAAAGTTCTCGGCTGGTTTGATTTTCTTCTCATCGCGTAGATATGTTAGTGGGTGAAATGTATTTGTCTGGGAAGAAGGCGCCGATGGAATCTGGAGATGGGTCTGAAGTCGATGTCCATCGCGTAAATCTGTATATTTTGGGAGTAAATTTTGCAGATTCCATCCGCACGTTCCTCCTGAAAATAATACATTTCACCTATCAACACACCGGTGTAATGAGAAGAAAATAAGTGATTTATCCACAACGCTTTGCCTCCTGTGCCAGGATGATAGTATGAGGATATCTATGAAATGTTTACAAAAGATCCTTAACAAACATTGCAGCCCAGTTTAATGATAAATCATTTTAGAACCATAGGATGTAATAGAAATGATACCGACTTCCTACAACTGTTCAAGACATTTGACCCCTCTCCCTGTTTTTATGTCTCCCAAAAACCCACTAGGGATTCCCTATCCCAATAATTCCAGGAGGGGCTCTTTCATGTATAAACTATCTAAATGGCTTCCAGACCTTTTATCACCCTTAGGAACATCCTCATCCTCCCACGTAAAACACGCAGAGGATTTTATGGAAAAGCTTAATAGTTTAAACAGCCCCCTTGAAAATCATCAAAATGCTGTACTGACTGTCCCGTATCTATCCAGATATTACTGTAGTGACTATCCCTTTTATCCAGAAATTACTGCACTATCTGTCCCTTTTATCGAAATATTACTGTGCTGACAGTCCATTTATCCAGATATTACTGTGGTGACTGTCCCACTTATCCAGATATTACTGTGCTGACTGTCTCTTTTATCCAGTTATGACTGTAGTGACTGTCCCATTTATCAAGACATAGTATTACTGTACTGACTCACTTTTATCCAGGTATTACTGTAGTGACTGTCCCAATTATCCAGTTATTACTGTGCTGACTGTCTGTTTTATCCAGGTATTACTGTGGTGGCTGTCCCATTTATGCATGTATAACTCTGCTGACTGTCCATTTTACACAGGTAATAATGTACAGACTAATCCCTTTTATCCAGACATTCTGTGGTAACTGTCCCTTTATTATTCATGGTATTACTGTGGTGACTGTCCCATTTATCCAGGTATCACTGTGGTGACTGCCCATTTTGTTCAGCCATTACTGTAGTGACTGTCCGTTCACCCAGGCACTACCATTCTGTCTGTCCCCTTTTATCCAGGTATTACTGCGGTGGCTGTCCCATTTATCCAGGCATTGCTGTGCTGACCGTCCCTTTTTTCCAGCGGTATTACTGTGGTGACTGTTCCATTTATCCAGGTATTACTGTAATGTCTGTCTCTTTTATCCAAGTATTACTGTGGTGACTGTCCATTTTATCCAGGTATTACTGTGGTGACTTCATTTTTCCAGGTATCGCTGTGGTGACTGTCAATTTTAACCAGACATTACTGAATTGACTGTCCCTTTATCTAGGAGTTACTTTTGCTAACTGTGAAGTTTATCCAGATATTACTGTGGTAACTGTTCCATTTAACACCACTTCAAACATAAACACACCCTTCTTAACTGAAACACCACCACTAAACCTAAAAGCACATCCCCACTAAAACTATGGCCAAACCCACCACAACTAAATTAAATCATTCCCACTAAAACCTAAAACACACACTCCTAAAAAAAACACACCCCATTAAACCTAAACACAAAACCTATACAGAATCACAGGAAGGAAAAGCATTTTCAATATTACATTTCTAAGGTCTCTGGTGCATGAAATGAGTTACGATAAACAAACAGAGTAACAGATAGTCTTTGAAACCTACCCTAATAATGATGGACAATACCAACTTTTGTCTTTCAATAATAATAAAATCCAATTTCTCTAATTTCAATAAAATAAAACACACAAACATTGGGAGGAATTCAATAAATATACGTATATATAAATATATATATCAGGAGGAGGATTATATATAGGAGGAGATATATACTATATATATATATATATATATATATATATATATATCAAATAATATATATATCATATATATAAATATTTTTATTGACTTTATAATAAATGGGACCTATAAAATATTATTATTTCATACCTATCAAGATATATATAATACATTAAATTTAATAAGAATGTTTTTCTTGAATCAAAATTGTAACCATTCTTTAGAAATTAAACAAATAATTTAGATCAGGCAATACTAAAAAAATGATTTTAAGTCTAGTTTGCATTTTGATGTTATTCGAGAGAATATTTAAACTAATATTAAATTTTTTCATAAAATCCTCAGATCGTGTGTTTTACGTGGGGATGAGAAGATTCCTAAGAAGGGTGATAAAGGTCTGGAAGCCATTTTAGATAGTTTATACATGAAAGAGCCCTCCTGGACATCATTAAGAATCCCAAGACTAATGGGTTTTTGGGACACCATAAAAACAGAAGAGAGGTTGAATATCTTGAATGATTCCTGGAAGTCGATATCATTTTGTTTACACCCTGAGGTTCTAACTAATATATTGAACTGGCTAACAAGATTTGTTACACTTCTTTATCGAGGCTTTTCATAAGTCTCATCATTGAAAAGGTCTTGAGCTTTATTATACTCTACAGTATATGTTCCAAATTTACTTCGAGGCTGTTCCTTGTAGTTCAAGTTAATTCACTTTTATTGTTTTTCTTTTTTTCTTTTTTTTTGAGACTATTTCACTGACTTGATCATGATGATTGACAAATAATCTCTAACGATGAATAAGATACTTACTTGAGCGCTTATCATCACTCTATTGCATCAGTGCCATGCATCACCTTAAACAAATATGCTAATAAAGGTAATATAAAAAAATAAAAAAATATTCTTCCTTTCCAATGATATCAGTAATCGTCTCGCACGTCGGTTTGTTGAGAAAATAGTGAAAACGAAATATTTGTCCAAACTAAATATACGTGTTGCAAAATGGTAATTCATTTATTCCAGGGAGAGAAGCGTCCTGACCAATTCAAATCAGCGTCTACGTTATTACCTGAAGAAAACAAATTTTTGGAAATTCCTTCAAACAAGAGATCCGGTTTCGACAAGAACGACATGAGATTAGTAAAGGTGTCAAAGAAACGAGCAGGTAAAGGTTACTGCTGGTTTATTACAGATCCAGGCAGCTTATATTGCGGCCGACTGACGCCGGGCCGTGAGAGACAATGGAATTGACTGTGACCTGAGGTCGAAACAATAAATAATAATATGCAGTGAACGAGTAAAATTACAATACAAAACATACAGAGACACAATATAGATACAGTCTTGATGCCTGTGAATGAAGAAACATGTGATACACAATGTGTGACATTCGTATAAATACCATAAAGTAAAAATGATTAAAAATGCGTGACCTGGCACGTTTTAGGCGTGACTAATTTAGCTTGAAGAAAACGGGAAGTCACCAAAGAAAACAAGCTCAGCGGAGACTTAATTAATGGCGCCGCCGAAACACTATCCTGGCGCCGAATTGGTGACTTTACAAATACTCCCCCCCCAAGACGAGGGACGCGTCTGATTAATCCCTGTATCTGCCGGGACGCTGAAGGGTGCCGCGGCTCCTTGAAGATAACTGAGGGGCCTCCCGCCTGTGAGGCTGCTGTTTGGGCGGTTCCTTCCTGGGGCGGCCGCGCCTGCGGGGGTGAGGGCGTGCTGGAGTGCGTTTGGGCGGAAGGGTGCTGCGTCGCTGCCGGGACTCTCCGACAGGAAGGCGGGCTTTAGCCGGTCTATGGAAACCCAGTCGTTCTTGCCTGGGAGTGCCAGCTGAACGCCTTGCTGTTCCGCTCCAGCACGCCGGAAGGGTCCCCTGTAGGGCTTAGTTAGTGGTGGGCGGACGGCGTCGACTCTAACGAAGACGTGGGTGGCGGATGACAGCTGTGGCGGCATGAAGGTGGTTGCTTTGTCGATGTATGAGCGCCTGCAAGGCGAACTTGCCGGCCACGTCGCGAGCCTCTGCAGAGATGGGGAGTGGCGTTCATCCGTCACGAGCTCTCCGGCACCACGAGGGGTTCCCCAGGTTTGTTCAGCTGCGGATGGGGTGCCGTCGGCTCTGGGGCGGTCCTCAACCCGAGGGAGGACCCACGGCAGCTGATGTTTCCAGTCCTCGGCGGTGCAGCGGGCCATGAGGATGACTTTGGGACCTGTGGAACTGTTCAACCAGGCCGTTGGCCGCTGGGTTGTACGCTGTGGTGGTGTGGTGCGTGGTTCCCAGCAGTTGAGCCAGGGCAGACCACAACTCGGAGAGGAAGCGGGGCCCCTGTCGGTTGTGATGTGGTCCGGGGCGCGAAGCGGCTAACCCAACTGGAGAGCAGGGCCTCAGCGCCGCGCTGGCGGTGGCTTCTTGCATGGGTGTGGCTTCGGGCCACCTCGTCGAACGGTCTACCACCGTGAGGAGGTATCTGGATCCGCCTGATGGGGAAGGGGCCCGACGACGCCGATGTGGATGTGGCCGGCGGCGCCCTGGCTGTGGGAACTCGCCTACCCCGACTGCGTGTGACGACCCACTTTACTGGTCTGGCACTGCAGGCACTGTTTTGCCCAGGCTGTGGCGTCCTTTTGCACCCCGTGCCAGACGAACTTTTTTTGAAAGCAGTTTGGCCGTGGTCCTGCCGGAGGGTGTGAGAGGCCGTGAATGATGTCGAATACCTGGCGGCGGCGTGAGGCTGGAACCAAAGGGCGGGGCTGGCCTGTGCTGATGTCACAGAGCAGGCTGGGGCCTCCGGGGCGAGGTCACGTCCCGCCACTTGAGGGATGTGATGGCGGTGCGGTATGCTGGGGTTTCTGGGTCAGCGGCCTGTTCTCTGGCAAGGTCCTGGTAATCTACACCAAACTGCACTGCGTTCAACTCGACTCTGGAGAGGGCGTCTGCTACGGGATTTTTCTTGCCGGGAGGTACCTGACGGAACAGGTAAATTCGGCTATGGCTGAGAGGTGGCGCTGCTGTCTGGAAGACCATGCGTCCCCTGCTTCGTGAAGGCGTGAACCAGTGGCTGGTGGTCTGTGAAGATTGTGAAGGGCGTCCCCTCCAGGAGGAACTTGAAGTGCCGAACTGCGCGATACATCGCGCAGAGTTCCCTGTCGAAGGTGCTGTAGCGGGACTCTGCGGGACTGAACTTCTTGCTGAAGAAGGCGATGGGCTGGGGCGCCGTTGATGATTTGCTCCAGAACAGCACCGCAGGCAACGTTACTGGCGTCTGTCGTCAGCTGGAGGGGAGCCTTGGGATCTTGGTGTGCCAAGGCGGTTGCCTTGGTGAGGGCGGCCTTCGTCAGGGAAAAGGCCTGCTGCTGGCTGGGTCCCCAAGACAGGGACTTCGGTTGACCTTTCAGGACTTCCGTCAGGGGCCGTGGTGTGCGATCCCGGGGATGAACCGCCTGTAGAAGTTTACCATCCCAAGGAACTCCTGGACGGCCTTGATGGAGGTGGGTGTCGGGAACTTTGCTACGGCTGCCACTTTCGATGTAAGAGGGCGGACGCCTGTCGGAGACACCTCGTGACCCAGGAATTCTGCTTTCTGGACGCCGAAGGTACACTTGTCAAAACGGACGACGAGGCCGTTTTCTTGGAGGCGCTGGAGGACTGCTTTGATGTGCCTCTGGTGTTCGCTGTGAGACCTGGAAAATATGAGAATGTCGTCGACGTAGCAGACGCAGAGTTTTAGGTCCCCAGGATGCTGTCCATGAGCCGCTGGAAGGTGGCCCCGCGTTCCTCAGCCCGAAGGTGGAGAAGGCGAACACATAGGACCCGGGGGCGTGATGATGGCTGTCTTTGGTATGTCCTCTGGCGCAACAGGTACCTGGAAATAAGATTTAAGAAGGTCCAATTTAGTGAATATTTTGGCCCCGTGAAAGGAGGCCGTGAGGTCTTGCATATTGGGTAGAGGGTAGTGGTCGGGCTCTGTTGCAATGTTGAGCCGCCTGTAGTCGCCAGGGTCTCCAGGAGCCGTCCGGTTTCTGCACCATGTGGAGGGGGAGGCCCATGGACTGGAGGCTTTCCTGCAGATGCCCATCTGTTCCATCTCCGCGAATGCTTTTTTCGCCTCCTGAAGGCGCTGAGGGGAAGCCTGCGGAACTTCGCATGTGTCGGGGGCCCTTTAGTCACTATATGGTGGTATATGCCATGCTTGGCTGGGGCCCGGGACTTGGCGAAGCTCGGGCTTAAATACCTCGGGAACTCCGACAGAAGGTGTGCATACTGATGGGGGGACGGCGCTGCTGGTGGGTCTGGGTCCCGCCGTTAACGGGAGAGACCGGCAGGAGTCGGTATCGAGGAGGCGCTTGCGCCCCACGCCGACTAGCAGGCCGGTGCGCCAGAAAATCGGCCCCCAGGAGTGGGGTTCCTACGTCCCGCGACGATGAAGTCCCAGGAGTAACTCTGGCCAAGGATGGAGATCGACAGGAGCCTGGTGCCGTAGGAGAGGATGGGGGTTCCGTTGGCGGCCGTCAGAAAGCGGCCGGGTCTGGTGTCTGGTTGCGGTCCTCTCTGGATGCTGGGAAGACCGACTTAAAGGCTCCTGTGTCGACCAGCATCATCCTGCCGGAGACGGTGTCGCGGACGTAAAACCTACTGTTTTTGAGGCCCTGGGTTCTTCGGCTGCCATGGCGGCCTGTCCTGCTGGCCGCCGCCCCCCCGTTTTTTGAACGGTTGAACGAGCAGGGCGGCAGGCAGTTTCGGCGTCCTTTCCGAACCACTTGTGGTAGCGACAGAAGCCCGGGACCTCCGGCTGCTGTGGTTCGGTGGACGTCTGTTGGCGATGGCGTTGACGGGCTGCTCTACGTCCTCTTCAGGCTGGACGGAGCTGACCGGCTGTGTGGCCGGTTTTAGCTGCTGTGAAGCCTTGACGGAGTCTGTGAGGTGTTGTGCCGCCTCTATGAGGTCCTCGACAGGCATGGTGTAGGGGTGAGCGATCTGGTTGCGTACTTCCGGGAGGAGTTGGCGAAGGTAGATTTCCCGTATGAAGCTTATCTCCTGCCGCTTGTTTGTGCCACCCAAGTCTGGTATTGACAGGAGATCTACGACCATGCCCCAAGCGTCTCTTGGATTGAGGTCGTGGCGTGGATTATTGGCAAGGTCGATAGCACGGGGCGGCCCGCTCGGCGATGGGCAGGAGCAAGCTTCGAGGAGGAACTTTTTGTGGTGCTGTATGTGAGGGTGTGTGTTTCGGGTACCGCGAGATGAGTTTTCTGTACACGTCCTCCGGAAGGGCGTTGAGCACTGTGTCGGCCTGTAGGATTTCGTCCGTGAGGTCCGCGATTCTGAAGTGGCTCTCCACCCTGCGCAGCCACATCGATGGGTTCCCCTGCGTAAACGGCGGCAGCTTTACGGTGAGGGCGGCCCGCGATTGTGTTGCCCGGCCGTCGTGTGTTCGGGGCGCTGGTGTGGAGTTGCGGGAGGGCCTCGATGCGGGGGCGGGCGCGGCTGTGATGGGAGGTAGGTAAACCTCGGAGTCCGCGGGGTCCGCGTTTAACTGCATGAAGGAGGGGATATCCACATCCATGCTCGCCTCGCTGACCCCTTACTGGAGTGGGGTACTCGCGTCAGTACGCACTTTCGTGCGCCGTGTGGTTCCGCTAGTGACGCTGGTGGGGTACGCCGACGAGAGTCAGCACGCTCAAACGCTGGTTACAGCGCCGTGTTTAGGCCGCTAAGAGCGTTTTGGAGAAATCCTGGAGCCAAGACTGAGTCGCCGTGTGAGTCCGCTAATGGCTCCGGATACTCCGGGGTCACCACTGTAAGGTGTCAAAGAAACGAGCAGGTAAAGTTACTGCTACTTTATTACAGATCCAGGCAGCTTATATTGCGGCCGACTGACGCCGGGCCGTGAGAGACAATGGAATTGACTGTGACCTGAGGTCGAAACAATAAATAATAATATGCAGTGAACGAGTACAAATTACAATACAAAACATACAGAGCTACAATATAGATACAGTCTTGATGCCTGTGAATGAAGAAACATGTGATACACAATGTGTGACATCCGTATAAATACCATAAAGTAAAAATGATTAAAATGCGTGACCTGGCACGTTTTAGGCGTGACTAATTGAGCTTGAAGAAAACGGGAAGTCACCAAAGAAAACAAGCTCAGCGGAGACTTAATTAATGGCGCCGCCGAAACACTATCCTGGCGCCGATTTGGTGACTTTACAAATGTTTATTTCCAGAGTTTAAGTACTAAATATGACCCCAATTATGCTCCCAAAGTATTAAGCTAACTTTTAAATGAACTAAAGTTAGTGTAATTTTATTTAAAATTTAGCTTATTACCCTTAAAAAAGGAATACAGTACATGGTTGACATAAAAATTGAGTACTGCACAGTTTCATAATAGCGCATTTACAGTAGGTGCGTACGTATACTAATGTTACCCCTAATTCATGGGATGCCGTTTTCTTTCTCAGAGTAAAAGCCGTTTTCTTTGCGTCACTAGGCAAAACGTCACAGTCAACAAAAGTACAATTCCATAAACCGTCGAAAACATGTACATAATGTTCGTAGAAGGTAGTACAGTACAGGTAAAATTCAATCAATTTAAAATCATATACTGTACAGGTAATGACGTACCAGAAAAATAATAAGTTGTAAAAGTATGTTTGAGCGCTAACTACGAATGGGAGAGAGAGAGAGAGGGGGGGGGGGATACTGTAATAAAGTAACTGTACTGCTTTTGTATCGTATTTATGCGCAGATATATAAATACAAATTTTCCATTCTGATTTTACACCTAAAAACACGAAAACTTAAAAATTAAACACACTTTCTACAGGGGTATCATCTTTGAAAAATGCAGTAACTAAGGGTATCACATCTTGTAAAAGTACACCAACTGAACGTGCCGTAATTACATGCACATACAGATTGCACCAGCACTTTTCTCCGAGGTGAACAGAGTAATCTTCAAAGAATGACACTTATACAACTCTTAGTTACATCTCTGATATTACATTAACGAATTTATTTTATCAAGTGAGCGCGACTGAACAACCTCATCTGAAGGTCATATAAAGTCCTTGCGACAAAGACTTTGCAAATGGACATACTTGTATGATATTTATGTACAGAAATATAAATATAAATTTTCCATATCGATTTTACAGTTAAAAGCATTTAAACTTATAAATGTACTTCAAACATTAAATGCATTTTCTGCAGGGGTATCATCTTTGAAAAGTGCAGTAACTTTGCAAATGGGAATCACATCTTGTAAAAGTACACAAACTGAATGTGCTAAAATTACCATTGCATCATATTTATGCATGTACAAAAATAAAAATAATACATTTTCGATACAGATTTTACACATGAAAGCATGAAATGCATTTTTCATAGAGATTTTACACATGAAAAGCATGAAATGCATTTTTCATAGAGATTTTGCACATTAAAACATGAAATGCATTTTCATACAGATTTTACACATAAAAGCATGAAATGCATTTTTCATACAGATTTTACACATAAAAGAATGAAATCCATTTTTCATACAGATTTTACACATAAAAGCATGAAAACTTGTAAATTACTTCAAAAATAAACACCCACTTCTGCAGAGTTTCTCGAGAATTTCGTGCGTCTGTGAAAAAATCGCGTATGCCCATTAGTTAGGTTCCAGTGAAAAGTTCGTGTGTGTGTGAATTCGCGCAACTCGAATTGTGTAAGATCGAAGTATTATTGTATATATATATATATATATATATATATATATATATATATATATATATATATATATATATAACTAGCTGCATTTAGCCCCTGTAACGCAAATGGCCATCACCTGACAGACGTTAATTGAAAGTACAAGGATCAAGGCCACTGAGAACTGAATATAGTAATTACATAATGAGTATTTTGAATAAAGTAGCTGTGCCAGTTCTGTAACCACTTCTTTACAATAGGTAATTATGTTCTTGCATACCTTCTTGTTTTTCTTGGAGCTCGTTATCAACTGAAGGTGGAATTTTGGAGAAAGACAGACACTCGTCAGGTTGTGAGCGACACTTACACATATTATTAAACGATATATTTATGATCTCCAAGGATCCCTAAATGTCACCCAACACAAGTTCTTTTCCACTGTCATTAAATATACCTTACATAATGCTATTTACCGCTAAGTCTTCCTCAGCAAGTTTAATTTTCAGTTACATCATGAAAAAGAAAGAAATGAAAGAGGTAGAATAAAAGTGGAGCTGGGAACTCTGAAAATGTGTGAAAAAGCTGGAAAGACTGACTGAAATGGTATACACCTCAATTTGAATCTTTATTGCCATGGGTGAAACTTGCTCTAAATATACTCGCGTTTCTGTTTGAAAATTGGAGCCCTTTTTTCCATTTTCATCATCGACTTTTCGGAATTTTAAAGACAGGGACTTTGCTGGTATGTAGAAGCAGCAGCACTAAGCCTCATTTCTCTGCTGATCATGATACACTTTTAGTCGTCTAGATAATCACTATGTTTCTCTGCTGATCATGATACACTTTTAGTCGTCTAGATAATCACCATGCCTCTAACTTTACAAGATAACTGCGCCAGGATGGTCTCAGGTCCCCGATTTTTATATGACTTGGTTTAAATGGTAAGCTGCTTAAATACTAAAGGGTATTAACCGGTATGTGTATCCACCTACGCGTCACCTCCGAGCTGCTATTACTAAACATAGCTGAAGCTCAATGGGACACCGTGTTTAGTACTAGCCCTTCGGGGATCAAATACATCGTTTATTAATATACAGAAATTGGTGTATATGATACTTTGATCCACGAGGGGCTAGTGCTAAACACGGCGTCCCATTGAGCTTCCGCTAAGTTTAGTACTAGCACCTCGAAGGTGACGCGTTGTGGATACGTATCGGTTTAATACCAATACTACGATCAAATATTAATAATTATATATGTATATATGTATATATAAATAAATTAGCTCAAGCTGGCGTTCCTTTCCAATTATAAAAAACGGTAGCACCAGTAGATATGCTCTAGTTACCTTACAAGATCATATGTTTATCAAAAACATCGAAAATAATTATAAGGCACCTACATTTTATTAGTTCTCGTCACTCATATACGATGTATCTTAACTAGACGTTTTTGAAATAATTATATTAAGCGATAAGAATATACATCAAGGCAATAACCTGATAAAGGCAGTATCTATATTAGTCAGCGGTAGAACATAGCCAATCATGCCTTGAAGTACTGCGTGCATAACAGCTAGCAAAACTTTTAATGTTCTTCATTCCGGCTAGGTATAAGGCCCATCTGTCCAGAGAATAAAGCAGTTGGCAAATGCTTCTCTGTAGTAGGCTTTTCCATCTCCCGGTCTAGTATCATTATAAATAGTGTTAAGTCTAACGACAGTCTTTGTTTCTTTCTTAACCGAGCGGTAAATATCCACAGACGTTATCTCGGAAGCTAGTCGTGGTTGTGGCCAAAAACTTATGCTGCTCAAAACCAGTCCAGCTGACGTTCGAGTCTTGCCCAACTTGTATCACCGCCTCACAATACAGCCCCTGCCCCAGATGTGGGGTCGGTGGTTAGTATCACAGTGCTGGTTGGTAGAAAGTGCCGAAGTGCATGGCGTTACTGCCTACAGTTCTTAATTCATTTTCTTTCTTGTCTTTTGAAAATATGCTAAACGTACTACTTACTGCAAACTGTATCCGTTAAAATTAAATTATTTCCATCTGACGCCGGTTTTATGCGGTAGGCCCATAATGTAATATTGCTGGCTAACATCGCCAAGCAAAAACCAACAGTACTGCCTTTCAATACAAGTTCTCAAGACAGTGTAATATTAGTTAACCATCCACTTATTTGGGGGGTGAAAGACAGTGATTGAAATGGACAGATATCAATAGCTTATTGGCCTGGGCTTCTTGGTCAATGAACTATACAGCCGCTACCCCCATGAACTGTACAAGGTGCGGTCTCGTTTCAATTACAATAAGATGGAGCAGAATCGAAAACAAAACGACTCATCACAAAAAGGAAAGAAAATACAGTCCGTAGAGTATAAATTAGCGCCTACAAGGAAGGTAGGGTAGCTCAAGGTCGATGGGGTTTCCAAAGACGTTTACAGTCTCAAAGGTAACAATGCAATACGGTACGAAATAAACATTTAAAAAAATTAAGTTAATGAGGAGAACATTTCGAAAGTCTACAAAGATGTACGCTTGCAAAATACTTTTGAGAACGAGCGAAAGAGCTGAACTTTATCGTTCTGAAAACTTGTCTTTCGGATCTTCCTATTCAGCGAACTCCACAACTCTTGTCATCGTAATGCAAGGTTTTCCACAGTTCGCATATTTTTGACATGCCTTATGGATTGAATCTTAATAACTCGTGACATATAGTACGGGATTCATCTTGTTCTGCCTTCAACAAATCCTATTCAGTTACACCAACATATCACGAGAAAATGTGTTGAGGTGCAACCTACAGTAGGCCTATGTTAGGAAGCTTCGCATGCAGAACTGGAGGTCCAGTAAATAAGCACACTCTTTGCATGCAATACATGTAATAAATAATGTATTCCATTGTTGGATCAAATAAATTCAAATAACACTTACTCACCGAGAAAATCCAAAATGATCACGAGAGAAGGACAAAGTCATCTAATAGTTACCACAGTCCACTAAACAGACAACAACTGAACGTTTAGCCCGCCAGGCGCCAGCACCAAGTGATCTTCTAAAAGACTTGTCCGAAAGTAAGTTTATACCGTGGCTATGACATTAATTTTCAAATTTATTCTGACATACCACATTCTATATTCAAATGTAAAACTATACATGATTTTTATTAAATATTTGTTCGAACTGTAAATTTAAAGATGGATATAGTGGGTGATCCCTGAAGCACCTAGTAATAAATATATCAAATATATATGAGCTGATGTTCTATATA
>NC_089749.1:61311563-61314063 GCF_040412425.1 Macrobrachium rosenbergii | reverse complement strand
GAAAAATTCAAAAATAGTCTACTTCCTTTGAATTTTCATTCACATTACATTTCGACGTAATGCCACTGCTACTGCTGTCAAATATGAAATCTCTGGGCTGAAATTGCTGGCAGCCCACTCCCACTCACCTGGGTCACTTTTGGGTTGTCTCCGCCTTCTTGACACCTTGGCTTTCATTTGTAGGTGGCAGATTTTCGTCATTTTAATTGTCGGTTGATATTTCATCACTGTCTCTTGTACCAGGACCATAATTATCCATTTCATTTCCTTCTAAATCCGATTCATTTTCTGCTATCCAGAAAATGAGTCGAGAAGGTCTATAAAATAGTTATCCCGCCGAGAGCTCTTCTCTCGATCTGCCGGCGGTCAACTTCGGAGGATGCGTCGTACCCTTGACACCTCCTCCTGTGACATCTTGATGAAGACTAATGAATTTTAGGGAAACACGTGAATTTATATGAATTCACTGTATGGCAACTGACAGACTGTTACCATATCAAGAAAAAAGAGGCCAGTATTTCAATCATCAGTCCTTCACATAAAAGGAAATTACCGGTGCTCGTATACGACACAACAGTGTTCCGGGCCAGTTTATTAAATGCGTCGTATACGTTACAACCGAAATCAAAGGGTTAAGGGGTGTTTTTAAAGGTAATCAAAAGTGTAATGCACGAAAGAGAATATTAGTATCATCAGAAGTAACAGTCTGAAGTGTCAGTGGCCCTGCGTACATTACAAAACGGGGAAAACTCCGGGGATAGCTGTCTGCTCAGTGGAATTCTATGAAACATTTTGGAAAAATATCAAACAAGATTTTATAACCCTTGTGAAACTTAGTTCCCAACATGATACCATTGAATAAGGAGTTTTGGATCAAGTTACCAACTGGAGGTCTATAACAATGTAAGATCATTGCAAAAAATAATTAAGGTAACAGCAAAAGTAATTAAAATAATTGCAAAAATAATTAAGATAATTACAAATTAATTATTAATACATTTACTGTATATGTTTGTTAGATCTGATGGTGCTGCTATAGTATGATATATACCATCCATTTTCTACATTTGACCCCTCAGTGGCTAGTACTAAACACGGCGAAACAGTGTAGGTGAGTCACTGTTTCACCGTGTTTAGTACTAGCCCCTGGAGGATCAAATAGTTTCGTATATAGTTTGAGGAAGTAATTGCCATAAGCCTTAATTGGGTTGTTTGGTAGATAGTATACTAACTTTTGGTAGGTCGCGAATATCTCGGTAGATATCATACTATAGTGGCACCTATCTGATGATATCCTCTGAGCATTTTAGTTGTCTTGAAAATAGGCAATTATTAATTTGAACGTCTTTCGGAGATATATTATGGTTTATGCTAATAAAATTAACAAGGTCAAAAGCTTTTGATTGTGTTAATCATGACATCTTTATGCAATACTGAGAAACTTTAGGCTTACCAGCAGCCTTATTCATCTAGTTGAAATGTTAAATAAACGTGCTGAGAGTGTTATATGCATAAAGGGAATCTTTCTTATCCTTTTTTTCGTTAAGAAATCCCTAAAACAAGGATGTCAATTATTAATGATTTTATATTTTGTTAGAAATTACCTACTGAACTGTGGTTATGCTGATGAATTTGTGATTAATGGTACCAATGACAAAAGAATAAAGTGCATAATTGTTATAAAGGAATATGCAAATGCCTCAGGTGCAATTTTGGATGAAGCCAAATCTTCGGTGTTAAGCTAAAATTAATCTTTAATTTATACGAATTTTGCGCCACATTATTTTACCATAATACTTGATATTAATAGTAAAGTTTATTGCTTATTACCTGAATGCATCAAGTGAGATTTATTGCTTGATTATGAAATGTACACACTTCTAACCTAAGATCGAGTCGTTGTTTAACAAGAATAAAATTTGGTAATATGTTAACATTAAATATAAGCATCCTTTTTGTTGAGCTTCAGAAAATAATTTCTGATGTTTCTGTCACTCGTCTAAAAGAATGTTGTCTTGGTTCGAGTTGCTTTTCAAGGAGGGTTGGAAGGTCAGAACAAACAGTTTACTTAGAATACTTAGATAAAACCTCGAAACAATGCCAGGAGAATGTGAAAACATGGCAATGATTGTTATATGATTTTTTAAAAGCATATCACAGACGCTCGTTATGAGTGTTGACAGATCGTTAATTTGAGTGTTGACAGATATATATATAATTTATATATATATATATATATATATATATATATATATATATATATATATATATATATATATATATATATATATATATATATATATATATATATATAAAAAAATATTAAAAATGCTGAAAGCAAAAGTGATCTTGAGTGAAACTTTCAGAAATTAAATGACAAACTATTTTTTTTACAAAAGAATGCAAAAAAAATATGTTGTTAAAGTGTATGATAGTAAATTATAGATGATGATTGAAATTTTAGTTATTATTGTATTGTGTCATTATTAAAATTCTATAG
>NC_089749.1:61289063-61306563 GCF_040412425.1 Macrobrachium rosenbergii | reverse complement strand
TCATTAACTTCAATATAAATTGTATAAGAGCGAAAATATGCCCAAATAGCACACACACACATACACACACACACACACACACACACACACACACACACACACACACACACACACACACACACACATATATATATATATATATATATATATATATATATATATATATATATATATATATATATATATATATATATATATATATATATATATATGTAATCAAGGCAGGTCAGGGAAAGGCACTGTTAATACGCATATTATTATAATATATGCCGGCGTTTCACAACTCCTCATAGTTGCATTTTCTAGGCTGCATACAGCGAACATAGCAATCAGTAAACTAATAAAATCAGAATTACAAATTAAAATTACAATAAAATATTCAGAATAAAATTACTAAAATCTATCCTAAAGGAACAAGCAAAAAGCTGTAACAACCTACCCAGAAGGAAGCTAAAAACAAACTACTGTACTCGCATTGAGTATTACAAAAGAGAGAGAGAAAAGTAAATAAATAAACAAACATACAGACAGAGAAGAAACAGCTCAACAAGACCATCAGGCAATAAACAATTATGTAGAGGATGTTTGGGAGTTTAACGGCGGTACAGTCAATTTGATAATGAGAGATTCAAGTATTGTTAAATCATTTTCTTTTTGTACTTGTCCTATTATCGAAAAGTCCTTATTTTCTATGAAAGTTTTACATATCATGGAATGGTTCTTGATATTAGACTGTTCAGGGCAGGACAATCTGCTCCTGGTTCTGAAGCTGACTCCTCTATGAGTATCAATGCGAACTCGCAACAGCCTCTTAATGCATCCGACATAGATACCCTGAGTACATCTGGGGCACTTGTACTTATATATAACGTTGGATGTAAATAAAGGACTGAGCTTGTCTTTGAACTTGAAGAGAGAGCCAGCTGTTCGGGGGTTCTTCAGAATGAGTTTGAGGTTAAGGGCCGGTAATTCCTTTGGAATGATTTTTAGAAATTTCTTCCTGGAAGAATCATCTCACATATAGGGGAATGGTGCTTACAGATTCATCTTAGGGACTGTGTAATATAGAGTAGGTGGCGTCATCTTATTATTCAACATACTATTTAACTGTTTAAAAAATAGTTTAGATGGAAAACAGTTGTTCTTGAAATAATTAGAAAGAGATTTTATTTCGCCATGAAAAGTCAGCCAATTAGATGACAGAGTAAAAGCCCTGTGGAGGAGGGTAGAAAGAGCATTTAATTTAAAACTGAAATAACAAGAGCTATAAAAATTCATACCCAGACCCGTAAACGTACCTATACAATATATTTCAGTGTAGAATCCTGCCGAGTTACTGGAAACAAGAACGTCCAAAATTGGGAGCTTTCTGTTAGATTGTTTTTCTAGCTTAAATTTTATGTTAGAGTGTTGGGTATTAACCAAGTCCAAGAAAGAGTCTACATTAAAATCTCGTTTAAATAAGACAAACGAGTCATCAACATAACGTTTATAAAATAAAGGGAGGAAGGACAAGGGGCAGGCGTCCATTATGTGCTCTTCCGGAGAGTTCATAAAAATGTTGGCGGATGTAGATCCTAAAGGACTTCCCATGGCCATTCCTTCCACCTGTTTATACAAAATGCCATTATTGCATTATTTAACTGTTAAATAATGCAATGATCAGTTGTATTAAGATTACTTGGTCTGTTAGGAATAACAATCATCCCACCTGATGGAGACAAAAGGGGTGAGAAACAAAGAGTGCTTGGAGACAGCACTGAACACTTCTGTTTGCTATCATAGTTGAGCTGAGAGTCTCTCGATGTGGAGTTGGCTTGGGTCGCTTTTCTTCAAGCTTCTCCCCCAAGCCTACTTTGAGGCTTGGTCGCAGGTATCATCTGAAAAAATGACAGACTCACCAGCACATAGGTCAAAGAAAAGTGGGTTTTAAGAACAGTATATCTAAGGTCTGGCCTAGCAAAACCATACCCTCCTCTATGAAGTTTATGAGTTTAAAATTCCCACCCTTCGCTTGGTTAGCGAGTTTAGTTTGAATACAACCTCTGCTTCTTTCTGTTGTCCTCTTTCTCATGCGAGAAATCTACGTTGTGTTCCTAGCTTTAAGAGAAAATTAAATTACTATTCTACTAAGAGGCAAGGGAGAGACGTCTAACAGCAATATTTATAAAAGCTCCCCCCCTTAAAAAGGCATTCACTCCCTTTTGGTTATGAAGGCCGATACTAAACAAGCTGTTCATCTTGATTACTTTACTCTTTTCCCTGAACAGGTTTTGCCCTTGCACAGCAGCTACCTAAGGATCTACCTACTACTAGAATGGGATATAAGCTTTAATAACTTGCTAAGGGACTCCTAACACTACTCAAAGATGTGTATGGATATTTACGTGCTACCTTTGATGATAGTGAAATTTATTCCTAGACAAATGGTACATTCATTTGTATCTTTTATGACATAACCTATTAGAACATTGCCAAAGCACCATCTTAAATGACAATGAATTAGCTAAATTACAATATTCTTACAAGTATACAATGTCTTACACTAGAATGTACAGTCATAGCAAACAAAGGAGTAACCTGAAGTTCTTTAAGTGAGTTTTTTTATACTTAAATGAGAGAGGTACCCAGTCCTCCTTGGTTTTATATGAGATATTTTCTTCAACTGAGGCAGCATGCCATGTGTGTCATGGTCTCATGAGCTCTATACACAATAGTTACGATTACTGGATTAACAAATTATATTTACTCAGTTACTTCTACTCATTACAAGACTTAAAGTTCCAAGGTTACTACTAATACTTACTGGTCAGGGCTGTTACTGTGGTGTTCCTAAGCCAGAGATCATGCTGGCTACCTCCTCTGGGTAGGAGCCAGGGTCACCCTGAGATGGAAAGGTACTGTGCCAAGGAGGCACGAGTTCCAGGGTGAGCTTGTGGTTCTTGCAAAAACTTGGCTCTCTTCCGCCCCTTCTTCTTCTTTGGGTTCCTCCAAGGGCTATCTATGACAGTCCTAGGAGGTGATGAAGGCATCAACTCTGGGATAAAGGCCAGACAGGCTGTCGGGCGAGAAGTCAGGGATAACCTCAGAGGCTACTGGAGAGCTCCCTACTCCAGCTGCTGGGACAACCGGAGCAAGAGTGGTCTCAACCTCTGCATCCAGGGACGCCAGTTCCTGGTCTCCCAGAGAAGGTGTAGCAGTAAGATCCACTAGAGGGTCATCCTCTGGAGATGGGTGTAATGAGGAAGAAGAAGTGTTGGGTGTGGGTGCTGAAGGCTCACAAGTTGCTAGGATCAGTTTAGTGAAGGTTCCTGGATCTCCTGTAGGAGGATCTGTGTCATGACCTGGATCTAGCACCATGGTAGGGCCAGGCACAGGGCCCAATTCTTTTGGTGGTTCAACGTCCAAGACAGACAGAGTGTGGCACTGCTCAGGGCTTGAAAGTGGCACTGGCTGACGTTGGTGGTCAGGTATGCCTGACGAGGTGCCCAGAGATGCAATATCTCTTGGATGGCTTGAGTTTGGCTGAGACCGAGAGTCCTGTCCCAGCTGGAGGTCAGAGCCTCTTGGAGATGCTTGATTTGTGGAGTCTGCTGGGCGTTGCTTATTAGGGCAGCCTTCCCAGTTAGTACAGTGGCCTGTCACCTTGCATGCTTGACAGCAGTACTGCTTCTTTCTATCTATGTATTTTTGTGCAGAGGGAGGACTTCATTGGTGGCCGTACTTTTGCGAAGAGGGAGGACTAGGCCTGAAGTTGCACGGAGTGTGCCCCTTGCATAGGCCAATTTGACAGGCAGAAGGTAATTCTTCCTTTGGTGGCACGCCATTCAAAGCGGCTGTGATCTTGGTTGGTGATTATACTGTCAATGCTTCCATTGTGGAGGTAGCAGGGCTACAGAGTGGCGTCGGGGAAGGGCTTCCACAGAGGAGGTCCCGACCCAACAGGAATTCCACTCCAGGCCTGATTCCACTCACTACACCAATGCTGTGAGGTAGTGTACCCCAAGGTGTCATGACCTGGGGCTCGACTGTGGGAATGGGTCTGGTGTGGCCCTCTACCCGTTTCATCTCCCAATGAGTTTCCTCATCAACAGTGGCACTGGCTGGTACTTGGGGCCTGTCAATCAAGCTGGTGTCTGCTGCATTGTCTACCGTAACCAGTAGGTCCACTGACAGGCTAGAACCATCAAGGGGTGCACCAAGATGGACTGGGTGTCCAGCCTCTCGGGGTGAGGTATCTTCTGCAGCCCGGCCATGGAGGACGTGGTACTTATCAAGTTGATAAACTTGGTGGATGGGACATAATTAGAGCAGGCCAGATATCCATCACTAAAGTGGCTGGAAGCTCCACAGGATGAACAAGTGCCCTGAGTGGGGGCTCGGTTACCTACAGTAATCGTTGGTGTAGAGTTTTGAGTGGAAGTGGATGGAGAGGAGTTCTGGTTGTTGGGAGGAGGCTGCTTGTTAGTGCCCAACTTGTAGTGGCACTCGGATTTGGGGTGTCCCACCTTCTTGCAGTAGGTACATGTGGGTTTGCTTGGTAGTCCGTAATTTGGCCGATTAGACCCCAAGAGATAGCCAGGCAGCACCATGCATCGCTGAGATGTGCTGTGAGACTGATTGTAGGTTTCCCAGGAATCGCCATACGACAGGTTTCCATAAGTGTTTTGGGCTGCTTGTTGTTGAGACACACAGCAAGGATCCCAGGGACACATTGGAAGAGACCCTCCAACATGGTCCGACTGAAGAGGTCCTTGAATGAGGTGCACAACAAGGCGCCGAACCAGCGGGTGCCGGCTTGGGTCTTGTAACAGTCCCATTCAGCCCAGGACCAGCCAACTTCCTTGGTGAGACCTCGAAACGGCTGTCTCCATTCTCTGGGGTTATCTCAAAGGCTTTTATTATGACCTTACGAACTTCTGCCACATTGCCTCTTTGATTCTTCTCCAGTGAGCGTAGGGCTGCCTTGGCTTTACTCCGTTTCAGTGGTGTTGTAGTTATCAAAGAGGGTCTCTATTTCCTTCAACCATGCATCTGGCTCTTCCTCAGTCCACTTGGGGACTAGGGAATTAATACTTGACATTGGAGCATTTGGCACAGCAGGTGTGGGGTTTAAGACTTGTTGGGCAGCCAGAGCTTCGGCATTTTCTTTTTGAGCTTTCTCCAGCTCGAGATCCTTCTCCTTGAGAGCTAATTCATGCTGTCTTTTCTTCTCTTCCCTTACATCGTCCAGCTGCCTCTGTTCATCATAGTTCCTCTGTTCCTCTCTCCTGCTTCTACTTCTGGGATAAGTTGTCCAGTTGTTCTTTCACCCACTTGGTGAGATCCTGTTCCAGGGGACCTGCCTCCTTCCCCAGCTCCATCAAGGTTCGGTAACGTTCTGTCGCCGTAGTTCTGGTAGGTTAGGACAGGTAAGGTTGTTGGTCTGGGAAGGAAAGCAAATTAGTAAAGTGGTCCTTAACTGTGGTGACACTTCACAGAAATGGCACCTTTTCGATAAGGTGGCACTGTGGCTGAGTGCTCCTTGCAGAGGTCAAGTTTATGGCACTCTTTTTCTTGAGGTACATGTGCAGTTGCTTAGTTACACAGGACTTTCCTTGTTGGCACTAGGGTGCAGGTGCATTCCAAGGAATCAACACCTTCTTGGAGTACAACTAATGTGATAAGGGGAACTGCATTCTACCCAAGTAGAGCATAAGTAATAAGTAGGAGGAAAAGGAAAGGTAAGAGGAAACAGATAGGTAAGCTCTTCGGTTGGTTATGACAGCGCCTTAGGTCAGTGGTACTGTGGAAAAGGGGAATCAATTTTGGTTGCTTTGGCACTCATGGGTGACTAGTTCCTAGTACTAGCAGTGCTACTTCCTTTCATGAGGAGGGAGGAAGGCCTTATACTTAAGTCTGGATAAACAGATCCCACTCGTGATGGACAGTTGTCAATAACTGTTTTAATTCTTAACTTGTCCTCAACTATTTGAGGGACAGAGGTGTTTCTCTCTATGTCGGCCCGTTCTTTCTGTGAAGTCGGTGCAAGTATGCTCTCAGCTACCTAAAGTGCTTAAGAAAAGTGGAGAAAAGAATAAAAATAAAGTACTAGCACACAGGTGAGTATGCGAAGTTCGCACTGCATGAGAAATGAGAAAGAAAGAATTTAAATGAATACTAGCAGGTTTTCTTATCTTGAATACTTTGGCTAATTTGGCTAGGTTATGTAATGGGTTATCGGCCAATATTACTCCATGCTCTTATCAATTCTTAGTAAAATTCTTTAATTTGGGTACCTGTACGCACTGTTAAATTATTCTGAGGTTCTTTATATTTTTCCCCTGCTAACAATGTATATTTGTGTAGGAACTTAATTTAACTTTCTCAACTAATTGGCAAACTTTTTTTTCCTTTAAACACATTACATAAAATTGGTTGTATACCTAGTTTCCTTTTAATGAAGTATTTTAATAGAGATTTGTGAGTAAGGTAGTGCTTGATGCAAAGTAGTTCACTAGTCAGTGCATAGGAGTGGAAGGCTATGTGAATGAGTAAGATGGCTGCTCGTGACGTCACACAGGTAAACACAAACATATGTCTTGTTTATACCCACACAGTGGTTCAAGATGGCAGCAGCTACGGTAAGCATCGCCACGACGTCACAATGGCGGAGGAATACGGATCTCCTGCCTTGCTTCACGATTTTTACAATACAAGGAACAAAACACTTGAATTCCTCTTATAAAATGACTGAGGCTGATGTGAGAATGCAAGTTTTAAACTTAAAACACCACGAACAAGAGTTACTTTACGTTATGAAAGACGGAAAATTAATTTGTTACATTTTTTTTTTTTTTTTGCGCGATGTGATTAATTCCTATACTCAGCTATGCTCACTTTGGGGCCTTTTACGATACAAAGGAATGAACACGTGACATTCTTACCAGCCTGATTTACATTGATGTAAAAGGCAAATTATGAAATTAAACACTGATACTGTTATTTATGTTGCGGATGAAAAAGGCAAGCAAAATTTAATCTGATTTTCTCATGAAGTAATTCTCGTCATCATGCTTATTCAGGGAATTGCCAACGGTTCTTTGTCCTATATCCTATGGACTTGCAAAATTGTCCGTCCTGCCCTATGAGAGAAACGCTGAGCACATGTGCTCTCCTTTTCTTTGTCATGCACTAAGCTAACTAGTTAAAAAATTTAATAGCATGCATTACTCGCTGGCCGGCGAATAGCAAAATAATAAATAACAAGTCTGACAGATGATGTTTCAAACACTGCAGGGTATCTCTAACTTTTCCTATTCGTAAATTGTAAATTTAACACTCACTTACTGCACACTTTCCCTACCTAACTCTGTCTTATTCATATAACAATGATATCAACATTAACTTACCTTGGCCATTATCCTTCTTTGCCTGGGAGATATCGCATGAAATTAATGTGATCTGACTTTCAACTTTTAATTAATTTATAGTTAATTTATTCCAAGTTCTTTATATCCCTGTGGGATAGGTAGCAACAGCTAGTGGCTAATTAATTACAGATATCCATAGCAAGTCATCGTAAATATTACGTGGAACTGTTGGTTATTTATTTTAACAACCGATTGACTGGAGTTAAATTGCCTTGCTCTACCTACGACCCATGTAACTCTGCCAGTTAAGGGCAAATAAAGCTCAAAAGGACAGATGGTGAAATGGATAAGGTCACCAGTGGGAAACTAGGACTACAAAATATGTTTATTATACAACCATGTGGATTAATTAAGTAAACTTACTGAAAACTAGTTCCAACAAAAGTAAAAATGGAAAGGAAATGATTTATTTACAGGAGCTAACAGCAGCTCAAAATACTAGTCCTAATCAGGGCAGATACCTCAATGCTAAAGGGAATGATCGCAACAGATTTAATAAGCCTCTTCAATCGCTTTTATAGAGCAGCTGAATTCAGTGAACATTGAACTGTGGCTTCTTGGGACTGACGATGCAGATTCTTCTCCAAGCGAGAGGGAATTCCCTGGCTCAAGGTATATACAGTACACACGTCTGGTAAATAAGTATCCATATAATAATCTTTCACTAAAGAAGCTCTCACTAGTAATTAATTCATTACAAGGGATGAATCTTATATCAGTAACAGTACTTTTAGCACCATGGAGGATAAGTTATGCTATTTCCCTAGACAACAATGGATGCAATTAACATATGACTTCATAAGTAGGATATGCTTTATTAGGGGTTCTTAGTTAGGGTCTGCTTAAGGGATGAAAATTTTAACAAGGAAAGTGAGAGATTCAGTTGAAGGGAAAGAAAACTGGGAGTAATTGTCACAATCTGATTTACTGCTAGGTTAAATAATGCGATGATCAGTTGCACTAAGATTACTTGGTCCCTTAGGAATAACAATCGTCCCACATGATGGAGACAAAAGGGGGAGAAACAAAGAGTGCTTGGGGACAGCACTGAACACTTCTATTGGCTATTGTAGCTGAGCTGAGACTTGACTTGGGTAGTTTTTCTTCAGCTCCTCCTCCAAGCTTACTTTGGGGCTTGGTCAAATGGGTATAGTCTGGGAAAATGGCAAAGACTCACCTATATATATATATACATATATATATATATATATATATATATATATATATATATATATATATATATATATATATATATATATATATATATATATTAAACAGTATTGGTTGATCTGCAAATTCTTACCTTTAAAGAGGACAAATCTAATTGGGGACCAACACATACATACAAGAATGAATTTTAGGAGAATTATATTTCAAGTAATGGAAGGGCTCAGTAGAGAAATTCTATTTCTAAATTAATTAAATGTATTTACATTAATCAGAAGAATCAATTCACAGAGCTGTATACGCTGGATCCTGGCACATTTCAAGCTTAATTATACAATTGAAAAGATTGCGAGTGCCACTAATATAGAATGAAATATGATGAATTAACACTCAGGAATAACTTGATTGATGGACATAGGGGCACAGTGGAGACAGATTGTTCTACAGCAGTTCACACACCCTTTCTTCAATGTATGGAGAAAGGAATGTGACCACTGGTTAAACCAAAACACAGGCTAATCTTTACAAAGGGAAGCTGAAGGCTTAAGGAGCTGACATTAAGTTATATTCAGATAAGTTATTCTTTAATACTGATAAATGACTACCGACAATGCTCAGGGTCGAAGTATGATGCAATGGGAAAAGGAAACGGAATTATATAAGATTATAAGATAAATGACCAAACACTCTCCACCACGCTGTACCTTATTTCCTTAAGAAGATTATGGGTTCTCAGATGAGTGGGACTTCTACACATGGCACTTTAAGATAGCACTTGAATGGCAGGTGACGGCCAGACAAAAGAAATGAGCGGTTGCTCAGTGACAAGGTATCACACAGCGACGTGTCCCTGGGCCAGTGGTCTGTCTGCTTCTGCTGTTGTTGACCACTGGTTGGTATTATGTAACTGGTGTTTTCCTCCATGGGCAATTCAGGAGTCCTGTCTGTCGATTCCTGTTAATTTCTGCTGCAAGTAATTCACTTGGTCGCCAGGAAGGAAGGATTCTGTCTGGGAAGTAGAGTCTTTCACCAAGTATAGTCATAAGACAGATTAAGGTAGGTGCTTTGGAGAGGCTTAGTGAGTGAGAGTACTGACTCTGACGAATTTCACTCTAAAATTTTAATTAGCAGGGAGTGTCTTAAGGTGTGTTTCTCTGTCTCTTTGTGTTGTTTCCCTAAAAGTTAGCATAGAGGGCTGCGAAGTAGTGATACTTTTATCAATATATATTTTTATGTATTTCCCTGGGTTTATGGTATTTTACAGGCCGGCAACAGAAACTCTATTTAATTGGCCTTGGAGTTCTGACTTGCGTAAAGGGAAATCGTAAAAAAAAATAAGAAAAAGGGGAGAATTTAGGAGCTGAAGGCTCTACTTCATAAGGACATGTTACATAAACACTTGGGATAAATTAAATAATTATATTTACAAAAGCAAGCAATTGAAGGGAAAATGGATAAGTAAGTTGATAAAGGGCTTGCAACGCCTGAGGATCCTTCTACTGGAGTCTTGAATAAAGGCAAGGCATAGGTCAAGATGAGTCCACTGCAAATGGGTCCCTCTGCAAGAGAGATTTACACATTACACACCAGTAAAGGAACAATATAACACTGAATATGACTCGAGTTTGCACTGAGGGTGCCAATGACTCGAGGAATGAATGACTACTTTACACTCGAACACAGGACATTGGAAATGGCACTGGATAAACTGGCACAAGGACAGAAGTGAAATGCTGGTACTCCAAGCTTTCTAAAGAGCAAACTATCGTGACCGAAAAGTCTTTACTCGCACTTTACCTCAGGGGAAGTGGGTCTCTGATGAAATAAGGACGAGGGGCAATAGTCGATGATGCAGGCTGTCCCTCAAGGAGGACTGGAGTCTGGAGTCGGACGGGGATGAAGGGTGACCTCTCAGCAAAGTTACCACTCGCCCGGGTGTATGGCTGTCTCTCGAGGACTCTTACTGCATGGCTTCTCACGCTGCTAACTGCTTCTACTGCTGTCTTTCCCTTATAAGGGCTCCGGCTGCGTCGAGCCATGGTGGGTCATCCGCCAGGTGGTCCCAGGTTTCCTGCAGAGGTAAGACAATTCAGGCAGCTTAATTTGCCTTTAGGACGATCGTCTTAAGAAGCTTAGTTGGGCTAAGCTTATTTAGGGAATGGCGTTAAATCTCCTCCTGGCCCCTGTTATCTGTGTCATCTCAATATCTGTTCCAGGTAAAAAAAACGACAGATCGGAATGTTGATAATCGGGCTCTGATTTCTAGGTCAAATACGATCGGCCGTGCGGTTCTCAATAAACAGAGGGTAAATTAGGTGGGGGGGGGAGGCGCACTGTGCACAGCTTCAGGTTGGTTATAATATATATATATATATATATATATATATATATATATATATATATATATATATATATATATATATATATATATATATATATATATATATATACTGTATATATATATATATATATATATATATATATATATATATATATATATATATATATATATATATATATATATATATATATATATATATATATATATATATATATATATATATATATATATATATATATATATATATATATATATATGTATATATATATATATATATATATATATATATATATATATATATATATATATATATATATATATATATATATATATATATATATATATATATATATATATATATATATATATATATATATATATATATATATATATATATATATATATATAGATGTGTGTGCATATGTGTATGTTTCAGCATAACTCTGAAATGCGTTGAGCAATCTCAATAATAAACTCTACGAATTTATCATACCTCATTTCGGTATACATATGACTTACTATCTGGAAAAGAATACTGTGGGGGTATGACATCAGTAGCACCAAAATGACAGATATTAGTGTCTAACCCATAGTTTTCGAGGTCACTGAGATGAATATCAAACATTAGCAAACACTCCCGATGCCCTTCAAGTCCAAGTTCAGCCCTGACAGGAAGGGGGGATGAGAAGGGTTGGGGAGGAGGTAACATGTAAAAATAACCAAAAGCGACTGATATTAGTGTCTAATCATAGTTTTCGAGGTTGCTGAGAGAAACAGTGACACTCCGGGTGCTCTTTAAGTCCAAGCTCAGCCCTAATAGGAATGGGGTAGAGAAAGGTAGGGAAGGGGGTGACGTAAAAATAACCGAAAACAACAGATATTAGTATCTAACCCATAGTTTTCAAGGTCACTGAGATGAATAGTGAAGTATCCAATGCTCTTTAACCCTTAAGGGATGGGCTAAATATATATCAAGCACACCCCCAAACCAGGCAAACTTTAAGGTTGGCCAATTTCAGAAAAAACACATCAATGGGAAGAGGAAGATATGCAAATGCACATGGTGTAAAAACAAAAATTCTAAACAATTTTTCCTTAATTTGCATGTAAAGTTGAAAGTGGCTATTTACAACCCTGTGTGGGGCCTCTTTTACAAGTTCATAAAAATATGTTAATTTTACGAAGCTATGCATGTTTTTTTTATAATAAATATTTGATTTTATTTTGTAAAATTATAATTACAGCTCACACAATATCATAACAGATAAGAACTAAAATTAGTAACAAATTCTGAGTATTTTTGTTGTAAAATATTTACAAGATTTACTGAGATGGGGAGATGCAGTAACTTTTGTGAGGTATACATGTGTTTTTTTTATATTTTTGCACTTTTCTTTTCAAACCCATAATTGTTGCTGACTTACTATCATAAAAGAGAAGAACTAACACCAATAGCAATCACTGGGTATATTTAAGAGGAAATAAATAAAAACACACCCTGGAGCTGCAAAGAGGCAGCACATTCTCCTCTGAAATCTCAAGGCACGATATCTCTCCGTGCTGAGCTAATAAGTTGCCATAAGTCATTTATGGACCATTGAAATGCTATGAACCTCTTTCCCACTAAATTCATTCAAACGGTAGGGCACATAATGCTAGGTAACCAATTGGTTCTTAGCCACGTAAAATAAATCAAATCCTTTTCCAGCCCTAGGAGAGCTGTTAATCAGCTCAGTGGTCTGGTTAAACTAAGATATACTTAACTTTTTAATGTGAGGATTCCCGTCCATCACCCAAAACCTGTTATAGATACTCGCATGAGGGTTCCCATCCATTAAGGGTTAAGTCCAAGGTTCAGCCCTGATAGGAAGGAGGGGAAGAAGGGGTGGGAAGGAGGTGACATGTAAAAATAGCCAAAAGCAACAGATATTAGTGTCTAATCCACAGTTTTTGAGGCTGCTGAGATGCCCTTTAAGTCCAAGTTCAGCCCCGATAGGAAAGTGGGGTGAGAAGGGGTGGGGAGGGGGTGACATGTAAAAATAACCTAAAACAACAGATGTGAGCATCTAAGCTAGTTTCAAGGTTGCTGAGATGAATGGTGACACTCCCAATGCCCTTTAAGGCTAAGTTCAACCCATAGGAAGGGGGTGAGAAGGGGTGAAAAAAAGTAAAAAATAACAGATATTAGTGTATAATCCATAGCTTTTGGGGTCTATGGGATCCTGATGCCCTTCAAGTCCAAGTTCAATCCAACAGGACTGGAGGATGAAAAGGCATGGAATATAAAATGCTGAAAATGCTGGGCAATGTAATTGAAGCAACTGTCTTAACAGGAAATGGAGAGAGTGAGAGAGAGAGAGGAAGAGACAGAGAGAATGAGAGGGAAAGGAAATGAGAGAGGTAGATGGGTGTTGGAAGGAGGAGGGAGAGAGATATATATAGAGAGAGACAGAGAGAGAGTTTATTGGTTATCATTCAAAGTTTTCCCAGGCAGTGCAGGGTTGGTCAGGTAGCATATATATATATATATATATATATATATATATATATATATATATATATATATATATATATATATATATATATATATATATATATATATATATATATATATATATATATATATAATATATATACACACACACATGATATAAATAATCAACCCACAATTACGAGTGAAACAGAAATAAATTTCTGACTCGCATCAGGAACGAACCCAGGCCTTTCAATTGAAAGGCAGGCGCTCTGCCCACTAGGTCATACAAATAATAAAAGAAGCTGGAATCTGAGTGCCACTGCATCCAAGAAATTACCTGGGAAAGCTAACTACTTGCATACCAGCGTGTTTTCCCCAACTTCCTGACTCAGCAATGACCCAGTTCACAGCATTTCATTCGAATTATCCCTTCTGAGCGAATAAGATAGAAATAATCAACACACAATCATGTGTGGAACAGAAATAAATTTCTTACTCACATCAGGAACGAACCCAGGTCTTTCATTTGAAAGGCAAGGGTGCTGCCCACCAGGCCATACAAGTCATAAAAGAAGTTGGAACCTGAGGGTAACTGCACCCAAGGAATTACCTGGGCAAGCTAATTGCTTGCATACCAGCATGTTTTTCAATTGAAAGACCTGGGTTCGATCCTGATGTGAGTCAGAAATTTATTTCTGTTCCACACGTGATTTTGTGTTGATTATTTCTGTCTTATTCACTCAGAAGAGATAATCAATTGGGTCATTGCTGAGTCGGGAAGTTGGGGAAAACACACTGGTATGCAAACATTTAGCTTGCCCAGGTAATCCCTTGAGTGCAGTTGCCCTCAGGTTCCAACTTCTTTTATGACTTGTATGGCCTGGTGGGCAGCGCCCTTGCCTTTCAAATGAAAGACCTGGATTCGATCCTGACGTGAGTCGGAAATTTATATATATATATATATATATATATATATATATATATATATATATATATATATATATATATATATATATATATATATATATATATATATGTGTGTGTGTGTGTGTGTGTGTGTGTGTGTGTGTGCAAATATAAAGTTCTAAACTTCTTTTATACATGCTCTTTACTTACAATGACGAATGAGTTAGAAATAAACTGTGTTTATACAATATAGCTCATACGACTCTACTAGAATACTGTTCCGTTTTACTTGATTTAGGTAAAATTTTAGAAAAAGAAACAATTTTCTGTGTCAAGATTTGTCTGCTTTTAATTTTGTTATGTTGTTTTAAATCTTGATATATTACTTTTTTGTTATCGAAACCATGAACAAGTACGAAACATCCTCCTCCACAATTTCATCAGTGCAAATAGTCGGTAAATATACCGCCAAAATTCAATAGCATAGTTAAAACTGAGAAAACAATAACGAAAATAATTCTTTAATTTAATCTATTGTCATCATATCAGTGATGATGAAGATGATAATGATAGTGCATACGTAAAAAAAAAAAAAGCAAAACAAAATGCATGCGGCACTGAATACCGGCCCGTAATTTCCAAAAACTATTACTATATAAAACGCTTAACGACGTCGGACTTGTTGACGCGTATTTATGTGAACCCAAAAAAGTGAATTAATTTAGCAAATGCTTTCATATTTTATTGCATTTCATTTAATTTTATTCCGTGTCATTTCATTTCGAATACGTCGCTTGATTGCGAAACTACAGCGAATTTTTCGGATTAACGAAATTGTTACGTTCATTGTTGTCTCAAAATACATGTAGACTCTCTCTCTCTCTCTCTCTCTCTCTCTCTCTCTCTCTCTCTCTCTCTCTCTCTCTATATATATATATATATATATATATATATATATATATATATATATATATATATATATATATATATATATATATATATATATATATATATATATATATATATATATATATATATATATATATATATATATATATATATATATATATATATATATATATATATATATATATATATATATATATATATATATATATATATGTATGTATATATATGTATATATATATATATATATATATATATATATATATATATATATATATATATATATATATATATGTGTGTGTGTGTGTGTGTGTGTGTGTGTGTGTGTGTGTGTGTGTGTGTGTGTGTGTTTGTGTGTTTTGTGTGTGTTCTACAAAAACAACATTTTGAGTTTTGTTTTTATTTTGATACCTGTACATTCTTTATTCCAATTCTTTGAGATAGTGTTGTATCTTTATTGTCTCTTTGCTGATGTACATACCTCAAGAAACAAAGAACAAAAATGGCCTTACATGTCTTTAAAGAAAATTTCACATGACACCTTAGAACAGGTAGATCGCAAACCAGTGCAAGACATAAATACAAGGAGTCCTACGACCGTAATAGTTTTTACACTTTAATGTTGCTTTATAGAAGGCTTATTGAACGACTGAGGATAAAATCCGTAAAACTTAACTAGTCAAGTCTACTGCAGACAAGATTACAAAATGTTTGATTTTCATTTTGTCGTTTATAAACGAATCCATTTTTTATCAAAGTGACACAGAAATTCCTTTGTTTTCCAGGACTTCCAACAGTAAAATCTGCAAAGCGATCAGGAAAATATTTCAAGCGCATCTGACACAGAGGATCCACTATGATTTTCTGATGGAAACAAACGCAGACATAAAAGGAAGGTATTATAAATTCCCTTTGTCTTACCATGAACAATGAAAGCTGGTTGACGGACTATGTTTCACATTCTTTTGTTTATTTTTCTTACTTCTTAGCTATAATGTCCATTGTTACAAAAAAAAAAAAAGTTACATCTCACTGCTTTTATTTAAAGGCTAAGTAGAATATGGTGTTTTTATAAATAACAGTCAAAGCATAAGCGCCACTTCTTTCACCTACACTGAAGTTCATTAAGACTCCTTCCTTCTAATGCTTCTTTCATACCGTGAACTCTATGTGTTCAAAGCTTTTCTTTCTACTCATAAAGCTATTGAAGAATTTGCATATATACTTTTTTATATGATTTACATCTTAACCCTTTTATTTTCACAATTTTATGCGTAGATGTATTCAGTTATCTTACGCATTGGTTGGTTTATTCTGTTCTGCGCTTTGTCATCTCTACTACTTTCCCTAAGCTAAAGGGTCGGTTCCCTTGATGTGCATTTTTTAAACTGTTTTTATTGAAAGCATCTCCCTCTGTAAAACACTGCTTCTCAAAATCTTCCATCACTTTACCATACCATGTATTCATTTGCCTCCCTTTTGACCTTCCCCCTCCTAACAGGTTCCACCAAATACTTTCCACTCCCTCTCCCACACTCAAGTCTTACCACACTCAACTTTACCACATGTCCAAACTATCTGAATCTCAACTTAGCTATCATATAAATAATCTCTACCGCTCCACCACTACTAATTTCTTCATATTCATATTCTTGCTTCCCATGCAGCGAGATTCCCAGAATGCACCTTAGCATCTTCTTTCTGCCTGTCTTCTGAATGCCCATTTTCGTGAACCTTCCATCATTACTGATATGATTACGGAACAATAGATTTTTAGTAGTTTATTTAGCATTCTTTTCCCATATGCTACCTCTGCCAGCCACCCCCACCCCCAACAAGTTCCTCCGGATGCTCTTGTCTTACTTTCAACTTCAGCTTCACACCTTCCCACCTGGCCTAAAATAGATCCAGATCACTTAAAATTTCCTGCCAGTTTTAATGTACCCTAACACAAAATACAAAATTATACACACATACACATACACGCATTTTTATAATTATCTATCTATCTATCTATCTATATATATATATATATATATATATATATATATATATATATATATATATATATATATATATATTATAGAAAAACATTCGCAATATCATGACAGAGATGTTGATTATTAAAATCCACAATGGTTTCAACAAATTCATTACTGAAATAAAATGAAAGCAATGATGTTTCACCTCTGTTCTAAAACTAAAAATTAAAAACAAAGACTGTACAGTTTCTCTTTGGTAGATTTAAGGAAAGAGGAGAGGTGATAACGACTATCACAGATGTGCATGTTT
>NC_089749.1:61274063-61286563 GCF_040412425.1 Macrobrachium rosenbergii | reverse complement strand
ACCCTATTCCCAAGGCAGTATTCCAGCGTTCAGGCCCACCAAACTCAACGCAGGTGGAAGGTAAACGGGGCAGAAAACAACAACCGGTCATTTTCATCAAAAGGATTCCGACACCTCACGTACCACCTACGTCGTCTGTCACACCTGCATGTGCCATGTAAATGCAATTGTCACCTACCAACTACCCACATCACTAGTGATCAAAATATATTATTGCGTCGTGTGAGTAGTAACGTCATGGACTCTCTCTCTCTCTCTCTCTCTCTCTCTCTCTCTCTCTATCTCTATATATATATTCTATATATATATATATATATATATATATATATATATATATATATATATATATATATATATATATATATATATATATATATATATATATATATATATATATATATATATATATATATATATATATATATATATATATATATATATATATATATATATATATATATATATATATATATATATATATTATATATATATATATATATATATATATATATATATATATATATATATATATATAAATAGTATATAATTTCCTATCTTAAATATTCCACTCTATTCAGATATTTTGCTACTGCTCCAGTAAAGATATTGATTCCATTTCCTTCACTTGGAAGAAAAGTGATTAGCGGTGAAGGAACAAGAAAAGAATAGAAAGGGTCGAGCATTATTGGGGCAAGGTTTCCTTCAGGCTATGAATAATCCTGGGTAGGGTGAGTACTTATATTGCCCCATGCAGCGTGTGCCATTCGTGCGGGACAATGATTAAACCCTTTATAACCCAGGGGTTGTTTCTTTTTGCCCGCACGTGGCTAATTACCATTCGTAATATGGAGATAAGGCTTGAATAAAAGGTGAATGGGGGAATAGATAACGAATGTAAAAACACTGCGGAAATTTCAGACTACAGAAAATTGTTAGGATGTCTAATAGTCTTTTTTTGCAATTACCTAAATTACTTAGGCCAAAAATAACAAAAGAATTCATCACTTGAAGACTGCAAACGTATAATCCGTGTGCTCTAATAATCTTCACAGGTAAAGGAGAGGCTCAACAGAAACAAGTATATTTCTCCTTTTATTCTTTTAACCTGAACCTACATAAATTATTTACTTTATATGGCACACAAAGATAGTATCATTTTTCTCATTGTTGATTTATTATTTGGCAGCAGCTGTACTAACCTAGAGAAATAAATACCTGCCATTCTTACCGTTTATATGGCCTCTCTCTCTCTCTCTCTCTCTCTCTCTCTCTCTCTCTCTCTCTCTCTCTCTCTCTCTCTCTCTCTCTCATAATCACCTTCCTGATAAGTAACACGGCATTCCCATTATTATAGTAGTGTCGAAAGTATTTATTTCTTCTGAATAGCAGTCTTAAAAAAATGGTGTAACAAATAAAATATATAATTGCTGAGAGGAATTCCTATATACATCTGAAAAATATAAACTTGAATAGGTGAAATTCCTATTTATTTCCAAGAATGTATGATAAGATATGAGAAGTTAGTCTTTATTGCTGAAATATTCAGTATGAGTGACATACACTAGTAAATATATTCGTAAGTCACCCACAGTGAAGAGAACTTTATAAGTCTATGTGTATGTCTGAATGGTAAAACCAAGGTAAGGCAAATGCTAATGTTGATCTCTTATATAAGAGTTAGCACAGCACTGATGAATCTGAATTGCTTGAACTACGTATGGTATCCCTTGTCATCTGGGTGCTAGGTTATTGATAAAAACATCATCCAGAAATGGGGTTAATATATAATCAGTGACATGCTCATTTGCAACGATTATTGTAATTGTGTCTACTGAAATGAGAGTACTTTCCAGTGTTATTGGAGTACAATTAGAAGGAATAAATCATTGGTAACAATTTTCATTCTCTCACATCTCTCTCTCTTTCATAACAATAAATATCTTTTTTTTGCCTTGCTAGTGGAATACTAAGTGGAAACATAAAAATTATGAACATTCTTTGTGATTAGTTTTCTGACGGATATACAAATAATTTTTAACTATAACATTCAACTGTGTTGTAGCTGCCTTTCGCGGATTCAAACAGAATGAGAGAAAATGACAAAAGAAAAAAAGAAGACTCTGTCATTCGCAATCAGTAAGGTGCTTATGCCTCTGGCAACAGTAAATCCTGATATATAGTACTGATCTTATGTTTATTTATTTGTGTTGTTACATTAATTACATATAATATATATTACAGATGGCTACTATCACAATATTACCATAAAAGTAAAACAGGTTAATTCATAGCAAAACAACAAATAAACACACTATTACAATGATTGTTTATGTTTTCGTGCATCTGGTAGCATGCTACAGATGACCACCGTCGGAAAAACCTCCGGATTGTGGGAAGTGTTAGGCCTCACCTCGGCCATAATCAAAGGGTTAAGAAATACTTAAATCTTACACTGTTGTCAAATAACAGTAAATCTTTTTGAGATTGTGAACTCTGCATATAACTTTTGAACTTAGAAATAAATTTGTCTGTTTAAAGTTTTAAAAGCACAGTGTTTCATTAACCTTAGAACATGGTCGTTGGCAATAGTGCTATTAACACGGTCTGGGGTATATTAAACCCCATTTTGAAAAAAAAAATAGTTGCAATCAAAATTTATTAAATCTGAAAAAAGTAGAGGAATATAAAATGTTTCTACTTTCATTTCCCTTGATATTTAAGTTAATACTGTGTCAAAGTGAATATGTAAGGGGCAACTCAAAGAAAAGTATTAAAAATAGCCAAGTTCACTACATTACCAAATCAAAAAATTCTGAAAACTCCAAAACTACAGTTGAGATCTTGAGCGATGACCCACACACACCCAGGTCGTAGGAGCCTCAGCTACGAGAATCGCAGCCTCCTGGTAGCAACACACACTGTACGGGAGAGTGTAAAAAAAACGAGTATTTTTTGTAAGTGAAAAAATAACGACTTTTGGTCCCTGTATCTATAAACACTAAATAATCGAAAAATTACATAATTTATGTTTTGTGTGCACACTGATAATGGTTTTCCAACAAAAAAATTGTTTTACACTTCTTTACCAATAAATGAACAATAAATTTTCCTAAAAGTCAAAGAAAGACGTCTATGCTCTAAATATTTTTTTTACTGTTTTCTGCCATTGTAAATGAGCAGAAAGTGAAAGATTTCAAAGTTCTTACCTTTGTGTACTGATTACTGCTGACAATCCCCACAGAATGGGTAGATGTGGCGAAGGCACACTGGGTTCCCACAGCCGGTGCACCAGTGTCGGGTCTTCATTTCCTCGTTCCTGGGACACAGTGAGCAGCGAATCATGGGAGCTCTGCTGTCGGCCATCACCACACAGCCTGCTGGAGCAATGCTGGCAGGTAGAGGGATGTCACAGACAGTACACATAACCTTCTTGAGGTCAACTGACATCTTTGTAGTGTTGATCAACCTCTTTTCTGCCCATGGTTTGATGAGGGCCACTGCCAACTGCTGCATATATGTGTGCCTGGGCATTGTAGAACCACCTGTCCTCTGCTGGTTTTCATTGTATATTATCCACGAGTTGATAACACAGCAATTTATCAACCCGTAGAAGACACACATGGGCCATCGTTTTGTCTTTCGACTAACTGCATGGAAGGAGCACATCTGGTCTCATTATAAAAAAGGATTATCTCAGGCTTCCCATTCGGCATGATAGATGGATGAGTGTGCATTGTTGACATAAGATGCACCAATTTCTTCTTGGTTCTTGATGTGTCTTTACAGTATGAGAGTAAAGTTATGTTGTTGGAGTATAAGAAAGGACTTGAACCTGGTATTTATGTTCTCACGTTCCTAAGGTATCATACGGTAACACTGTTCTGGGTATACCTTACCCCAATACACTTACAGTGACACAGTTAAAGGGTATATAATACCCCATACATTTTATATGTTAACATAGCACAGGGTAAAATATACCCGACGCACTCAGTACTCAGCCCCACGAATGCACTAGCGCCAAAACACTACCTTCCACAACACCAGCACAAAGGCAAATGAAGCTACAGGGAAACCCAAGAAGCTCTCTCAAAGTACCAAGCCATGGCAATATGAAACAAAGAAGCTCATTATCAGAAACCCCACAACTGTGTTCTAGGGTTAATGAATGTGTACAAGGTAAGTGATATATCTGTTTGTTCACCTGAGACTTATCTAGGTGAAATAGAACCAGGGAAACCGTTGTAGTGTTTGTTGAAGTGATGCCCACTTTCCACTAGTCTGTTTATAGCTTATTAGTTGTTACCTCACCCATAACTTGATAAAGTCAGACTGATTTTCTCAAGTGATAAGTAAGTTTTATGGGATCACTATACCTTTAGAGTACTCGGTGTTAATATTTTTGTTATGAGGTTTCAAGTATCTGGTCGAAGTGAAGTAACTTTTTGGGCTTATTATTTCTGAAATAACCAGGTGCTTGATCACTTCGTGACAATATATACATGTATATATATATATATATATATATATATATATATATATATATATATATATATATATATATATATATATACATACATATATATTAACTTTATCACATACACAATTGTTCTGTGCATTAGTTGAATTACTAAAGGACCTCATTCAAACTGGATGGTATCTAATGGAGTTAGATACCATCCAGTTTGAATAATGAGTCCTTTTAGTGATATATATATATATATATATATATATATATATATATATATATATATATATATATATATATATATGTATATATATATATATATATATATATATATATATATATATATATATATATATATATATATATATATATATATATATATATATACGATAAAGCAGATAAAGGGCAGGAATACGATGCGATACGCATTTTGTTTTAATCCTACGTTTCGTGACAACATCGCCACATCTTCAGGGATTTTCTACAAAATAAAATATAATATGTTAACATAAAATAAGAGCTGATTATAAGATCCATTAGTTGAAAAAAGCTAAAACAATTTTAATGGTAAAATTACAACTCACAGACTTAAATTACATGCACACTTGATTAAAACTGAGACTAGAGGTACAAAAAAAAATTATAAAAACGAAACGAACATTTAAATATCTCTGCAAAATTATATATAGATAAAAAGAACGCCAACACATACAATAAAAAGCAAAAATTATACACTCGTAAAATTACAGCTGAAGACAGCTACACACAGCCAACCTTTCAGCATCAAAGATAAAGACACAAAAAATAAACAACGTCAAGCGGTACAAAGGCTGACAGAACATTTAGGCTAAAAACAACGGGACAGCAGAGGAATGGTTGTTTAGAGTCGGAACTCGTAATTTGATATTTAACGTTTCCAAAATCAGCAGTTCGTTGAGTTCCTTTGTTTGGCCAATAATTTTAAAATCTTCATATTTGATGGCACTTTTACATTTGATAATGTGGTTCCTTATATAAAAAGTTTCCGGGTTATACAGCTTAAAAGCAGTTCTATAACTAACGCCCCGATGAGAATCGGCCCTGACCCTGAGAAGACGCCGGGTAGATCAATATATTTTCCCAGATTACATCTGGGACAAGTGTATTCATAAACGACGCCCGCCGTCATCAAAGGGCAGAGCCGATCCTTAAACTTGAAGAGCGAGCCAATGGTCTTAGGATTCTTAGATATAAGCTTTAGATTTATGGCTCCAAAATGTTTATGTACGGTCTTAGTAAAATCTCTCCGAAAAGTGTCATTTTTGCTTTTTATTGTATGTGTTGGCGTTCTTTTTATTTATATATAATTTTGTCGAGATATTTAAACGTTCGTTTCGTTTTTATAATTTTTTTTTTGTACCTCTAGTCTCAGTTTTAATCAAGTGTGCATGTAATTTAAGTCTGAGTTGTAATTTTACCATTAAAACTGTTTTAGCTTTTTTCAACTACTGGATCTTATAATCAGCTCTTATTTTATGTTAACATATTATATTTTATTTTGTAGAAAATCCCTGAAGATGTGGCGATATTGTCACGAAACGTATGATTAAAACAAAATGCGTATCGCATCGTATTCCTGCCCTTTATCTGCTTCATCAGTGAATAAACGCCTTCCATCTGATTCTGTGTTCTGTATATATATATATATATATATATAAATATATATATATATATATATATATATATATATATATATATATATATATATATATATATATATATATATATATATATATATATATATATATATATATATATATATATATATATATATATATATATATATATATATATATATATATATTTTTATATATATATATATATATATATATATATATATATATATATATATATATATATATATATATATATATATATATATATATATATATATATATATATATATATATATATATATATATATATATATATATATATATATATATATATATAAGATTCCAGCATATGAAGGCATACAGCGGGGTCCACAAAACACATCAAAAAAGGCCATAATTTATTTATGAGACGTTTCGCACATGTACTATGTGCATCTTCAATCTGCAAATATAACAAATTTCGTTTAAAATTTACAAAAAACTATTTTAAAAGATAAAGTTAAAAGGAAAAAATTATTTACAAAAATTAAAATTAATAAAACTTGAAAGGTATATAGTAAAAAGAAACCAGTGCTGAACAAACCATTCAAAGGAGGAGGAGAAGAACGAATGACCAAGACCTGACCCCACCCACCCTACGACTTCAGTCATGCTAGATAAAGAGGAGAAGCGGAAACGTTAGAGTTCAAAGACGGAACAAGCCGTTTGATGTATAAGGACTCAAGGGTGGTTAGGTAATCACTATGGCTTGTTCCACCAATAATAGAGAAATGTTTTTTATCTATTTCGATTTTACATATGGAGGCATGGTTCTTTATATTAGAAAATTCTGGTTTACTCAGTTTCTGACCCGTTCTAAAACTGTATCCCACATGGCTACAATATCTCACCTGCAGTAACCTACGGCAAGATCCAACATAGATACCAGGACATCCGGGCACTTGAATTATAAATAACGTTAGATCTCATGAAGGTCTGCAGTTTGTCCTTGTAACCAAAGAATACACCGATCTTGAGTGGATTGATTGGGATCAATTGTATCTTAAGACAGCCAAATTCCTGTTCAATTATTTGTTTAAGTTTGGCTGAAAACTTGTTGTCAAAAAAAAACAGGATTGTTGCATATATATTTTTCTTTAAGACATTATAAGAGGGTGACGGATTAGAGAAGTGTTGTGACAGTAGTCTGTTAATGACTTTAAAAACCAAATTTTCAGGATAGGAGTTCTGTAAGAAAAATTTGACTAAAAATAAAATCTCAATATGAAAAAGAGACCAACTCGAAGAATAACGAAGAGCCCTATAAACTAAAGTGTATATGGAATTTAGCTTAAAGTTCTTAAAACATGAACTATAGAAGTTGTTAGCAAGTCCAGTGTATGTTTTTTTCCTATACACAGATGTAGTGAATTCACCATTGTCTCTGCTGACATTGATATCTAACGAAGGTTGTTGCTTTCTTTTTCCATGGTAAAGTTTATATTTTGATGTTGCTTATTAATATGGTCCAGAAACATCTCTCTATGCCAAGGTTCCTTGAACAACGCAAAGTGTCATCAACATATCTTCTATAATAGACAGGTTTACACACATCCGGACAGTTAGTTAAAAGGTTTCTTCTAAAAAGCCATAAAATATTAGCAAACACAGGTCCCAATGGGAAGCCCATGGCAACTCCATCGACCTGCGAAAAGAGCTGACCATTAAAAACAAACATTGAGTCTTGCACAGCAAGCTCAAGAAAAGTCTTAAAAAGTTGTCTGTTAAAACCATGAAAAACTACACGATCGTCATAAAAAATTTTGTCTAAAATAATGTTGATGGTTTCATTCAGAGGCACATTTGTAAAAAGAGATTCTACATCGAAGCTTGTCATGTGTAGATCACCATCTTGCAGGACTATTTGTTTCTGGAACTCATAACCATTTTTAAGTGAAAATTGGTTGTAAGCGAACTCATTCAGTAATGAAACAAGGTATTTTGATTTGGTATAAGAAGGGCTGTTATAGGCTGCCATGATAGGTCTGATAGGAACTCCTTCCTTATGTATCTTAGGGAGGCCATAGAGAATGCTAAAAGAAGAACCTGTCACAAATAGTTTCTGATAAAGTAACCTCATCTAAAATACCCTCATTTTTAATTTTCTCAAAAACCTGTTAATTTTATCTTCTCTTTTATAAATGTCCAAGAAGTTTGGTTCACCATGTAATTGAAATTTGGTGTTGTCTGCAAGAATGTTATTAACCTTATCTATATATTCTTGTTTATTAAGAAGCACAACACCTGTTCCTTTATCTGGTTTACAAATGACCAAACTATCCCGTTTACCTAGTTTCTGTAAGATATTCAAATCCTCTTTCCTGAAGAACGGGGGTCCAAGACACTTTTAATTTGGTATAAGTCTTATGTAAGAGAAAAGATAGCTTATGTTGTAAACCACTTAAAGTCATTGACCAAATTTAAACCCTTGAGTCTCTGAAAAAGCATTTCGAAGGGAAAAAGAAGTCTGCATACTTAGGTCTGTAGGAAGGTAAACAAAAGTCCAAGCCAAACGATAACAAGAACTCCTCTCTTTTGGAGAGAACATAGTTAGAAAAATTAAAAATACAGTAATTTCTATTATTAAAATTAGGAGTAACAACACCTAGGGCTTTTAGTTTCTTTTGACGACGTAATTGTACAGAGGAGACGTAATCATTTACAAAATCATAAAAAAGTTTCTGATACAAAAAACGGTCAATAATTGATAAATATTGAAATAGTTGATCTCGTAGCTGGCAGACAGTCGTATGAGTACTCTCAATAAGCATTTGCTTGGTCTCAATCTCCTTCTTAAGTAGCTCGTCCAGGGCGTTTTGTAGAATTCAGTGCGATATAACAAGGTCTTGTAGAGCTTGAATCTGACGAACTTCGTGTACTCCATTTAGAAGACAGTATTGTAAGAAATCCAAGTCACATTTGGCTTTTTCTTCCTTAAGGTCAATTTCTCCAACTTCCTCGAGGTGGTCAGGGTCACTGGTGGATATCGGTGTCGAAGGAGCTGTGAAAAATACGGCGAAGTCTCAGCCTGAACGCAAAGAGAAAGACGAAAAGGAGCCGATGCAACATCACGGACGTATTCAAAGATTCCAGGCGAAGATATATGAAGGCATACAGCGGGGTCCACAAAACACATCAAAAAGGCCATAATTTATTTATGAGGCGTTTCGCACATGTACTATGTGCATCTTCAATCTGCAAATATAACAAATTTCGTTTAAAATTTACAAAAAACTATTTTAAAAGATAAAGTTAAAAGGAAAAAATTATTTACAAAAATTAAAATTAATAAAACTTGAAAGGTATATAGTAAAAAGAAACCAGTGCTGAACAAACCATTCAAAGGAGGAGGAGAAGAACGAATGACCAAGACCTGACCCCACCCATCCTACGACTTCAGTTATGCTAGATAAAGAGGAGAAGCGGAAACGTTAGGTTCAAAGACGGAACAAGCCGTTTTGATGTATAAGGACTCAAGGGGTGGTTAGGTAATCACTATGGCTTGTTCCACCAATAATAGAGAAATGTTTTTATTTATTTCGATTTTACATATGGAGGCATGGTTCTTTATATTAGAAAATTCTGGTTTACTCAGTTTCTGACCCGTTCTAAAACTGTATCCCCACATGGCTACAATATCTCACCTGCAGTAACCTACGGCAAGATCCAACATAGATACCAGGACATCCCAAAACTTGAATTTATAAATAACGTTAGATCTCATGAAGGTCTGCAGTTTGTCCTTGTAACCAAAGAATACACCGATCTTGAGTGGATTGATTGGGATCAATTGTATCTTAAGACAGCCAAATTCTGTTCAATTATTTGTTTAAGTTTGGCTGAAAACTTGTTGTCAAAAATAAACAGGATTGTTGCATATATATTTTCTTTAAGACATTATAAGAGGTGACGGATTAGAGAAGTGTTGTGACAGTAGTCTGCTAATGACTTTAAAACCAAATTTTCAGGATAGTAGTTCTGTAAGAAAAATTTGACTAAAAATAAAATCTCAATATGAAAAAGAGACCAACTCGAAGAATAACGAAGACATAAACTAAAGTGTATATGGAATTTAGCTTAAAGTTCTTAAAACATGAACTATAGTTGTTATAAGTCCGGAAAAAACATACACTGGACTTGCTAACAACTTCTATAGTTCATGTTTTAAGAACTTTAAGCTAAATTCCATACACACTTTAGTTTATAGGGCACTTCGTTATTCTTCGAGTTGGTCTCTTTTTCATATTGAGATTTTTATTTTTAGTCAAATTTTTCTTACAGAACTCCTATCCTGAAAAATTTGGTTTTTAAAGTCATTAACAGACTACTGGACAATACTTCTTCTAATCCGTCACCTCTTATAATGTCTTAAAGAAAAATATATATGCAACAATCCCGTTTATTTTTGACAAGTTTTCATAAAACTTAAAACAAATAATTGAACAGGAATTTGGCTGCCTTAAGATACAATTGATCCCAATCAATCCACTTAAGATCGGTGTATTCTTTGGTTACAAGGACAAACTGCAGACCTTCATGAGATCTAACGTTATTTATAAATTCAAGTGCCCGGGATGTCCTGGTATCTATGTTGATCTTGCCGTAGGTTACTGCAGGTGAGATATTGTAGCCATGTGATACAGTTTTAGAACGGGTCAGAAACTGAGTAAACCAGAATTTTCTAATATAAAGAACCATGCCTCCATATGTAAAATCGAAATAAATAAAAACATTTCTCTATTATTGGTGGAACAAGCCATAGTGATTACCTAACTGACCCCTTGAGTCCTTTATACATCAAACGGCTTGTTCTGTCTTTGAAATCTAACGTTTCCGCTTCTCCTCTTTATCTAGCATAACTGAAGTCTTCATGGGTGGGGTCAGGTCTTGGTCATTCGTTCTTCTCCTCCTCCTTTGAATGGTTTGTTCAGCACTGGTTTCTTTTACTGTATACCTTTCAAGTTTTATTAATTTTAATTTTTGTAAATAATTTTTCCTTTTAACTTTATCTTTAAAATAGTTTTTGTAAATTTTAAAAAAATTTGTTATATTTGCAGATTGAAGATGCACATAGTACATGTGCGAAACGTCTCATAAATAAATTATGGCCTTTTTGATGTGTTTGTGGACCCCATGTATGCCTTCATATATCTTCGCCTGGAATCGCCAGAATACGTCCGTGATGTTGCATCGGTTCTTTTCGTCTTTCTCTTTGCGTTCAGGCTGAGACTTCGCCGTATTCAACACTTTCAAAGCTCCTTCGACACCGATATCCAAAAGTGACCCTGACCACCTCGAGGAAGTTGGAGAAATTGACCTTAAAACAAGAAAAAGCCAAATGTGACTTGGATTTCTTACAATACTGTCTTCTAAATGGAGTACACCTAAAGTTCGTCAGATTCAAGCTCTAAAGACCTCAAATATATCGCACACTGAATTCTACAAAAACGCCCTGGACGAGCTACTTAAGAAGGAAATAGACCAAGCAAAAGCTTATTGAGTACTCACTGGACTGTCTGCCAGCTAAAGATCAACTATTTCAATATTTATCAATTATTGACCGTTTTTGTAACAGAAATTTTTATGATTTTGTAAATGATTACGTCTCCTCTGTACAATTACGTAATCAAAAGAAACTAAAAGCCCTAGATTGTTGTTACTCCTAATTTTAATAATAGAAATTACTGTATTTTTAATTTTTCTAACTATGTTCTCTCCAAAAGAGAGGAGTTCTTGTTATCGTTTGGCTTGGACTTTTGTTTACCTTCCTACAGACCTAAGTATGCAGACTTTTTTTTCCCTTCGAAATGCTTTTCTTCAGAGACTCAAGGGTTTAAATTTGGTCAATGACTTAAGTGGTTTACAACATAAGCTATCTTTTCTCTTACATAAGACTTATACCAAAATTAAAAGTGTCTTGGACCCCGTTCTTCAGGAAAGAGGATTTGAAATATCTTAAGAAACTAGGTAAATAAATAGTTTGGTCATTTGTAAACCAGATAAAAAAAAATAAAAAAATTGTGCTTCTTAATAAACAAGAATATATAGATAAGGTTAATAACATTCTTGCAGACAACACCAAATTTCAATTACATGGTGAACCAAACTTCTTGGACATTTATAAAAGAGAAGATAAAATTAACAGGTTTTTGAGAAAAATTAAAAAATGAGGGTATTTTAGATGAGGTTACTTATCAGAAACCATTTGTGACAGGTTCTTCTTTTAGCATTCTCTGGCCTCTAAGATACATAAGGAAGGAGTTCCTATCAGACCTATCATGGCAGCCTATAACAGCCCTTCTTATACCATATCAAAATACCTTGTTTCATTACTGAAT
>NC_089749.1:61231563-61269063 GCF_040412425.1 Macrobrachium rosenbergii | reverse complement strand
TTCCCCACCTAAATAAATAAAGCAAAAACGGCTAAAAAATGGAAATAAAGTGCTTAGAATACAAACACTAACCAAGTAGAGTAAATCCCCAACTGGTAAATAAATAAAAAACAGTACCATATATACTGTATAAATAAATAAATTATAAATTAGTCATTATTCATTAGTGTTACATAAATGTAAATTTACCTGATCTTATAAGTCAATGAACTCTCTTCCCACTAAATAAATGCCAATCTGGCAAATAAATGCCTAAATAAATATCTTAGATAACTTTGGTAAATCTAGTAGAGGAGGAACCAGGTTTCTTTTCCTAGTTGTCCTTATAATTTTTCTTGTAATATTCTCTTGAATAATTTGATAATTATTCACAGAATTTTGTGCCTTACTAAGGCTCACCTTTTACTTTGCTCCCCACTCTGCCAATACAGAGTGCAAATTTCCAGATATTCAAGTGATATATCGCTTTGTTCCCTTCCATGCCTATATGAGTGCCAACCTGCCATGTTGCCATTATCGTAGATATTGACAGATGCTCCTGCCAGAGGAGTCGCGCCCTCTGACTAACTTTTGAGGTCCTTTGGGCTAAAGAATGAACCTAGCCATTTTCATAGGCTAAAGGATATAATTTGGTATATTAATCAAATAATTTTTCTTAAGGAATAAATAAATGACTTTTGCAACATCTAAAATCTTTTTAATCCCTTGTAATATAAATCTCGAGTCCCAGAAAAATCAAGTAAACCTGTGTAAATTACACACAGAAAAAATAAAAAATACATAAGAACCAAATAAGGCAAAATGTGAGTTTAGGGTGATGTCATCAGGTCTGTCTTATAAGTGACTCCCAAAATGAAATAAAAATTTTATTACTGTTCTTTGCCTAGTAATTTGTAAAATAAATCCACTTAGTAATGGTACGCACTGATAGTTCACTTGGATCTGTTGCTCTTATAAAATCATGCTTTAAATAAAAATGGATTTTGACTTGGTTGGCACTACCTCCTCAAATAAATTAACTGCATGACCTTATAAATCTTTTAAAATTTTGCAATGGATTATTTTAAATCATAACCATACCTGACCTCTTAATGTTAGGTTTGATTTTCTTAATAAATTAAGTAATCAATTTATTTCATTTGTATTCATTAAAAATAAGTGAATATAATAATTCTTAAAATAAAAAATTATAACTGTTGTCAAAATAAATTAATTCTGCAAAGTAAATAAATAAATGTCATAAGCAATTTCTTTTGTTTTGTAAAAAATTTGATAAAAACTCAGAAATATAATATTTTATCAGAATAATGTAAAATAAATTGTTTCGAGCTAAATTGCCTGGTAAGATAACGTAAAAATGTATTTCAAAAGAATACTAAATATAATAAAGTTAATAAAAAATGTGTAAAAAATAAAACTCAAAATCCAATCTCACCTGTCAATGATGTAATAAAGGTCTTTTTATTCAAATGCTTTATTTTTTTTTTTTTGTGCAAATAAAAACATAAATAAATAAATCTAATAACCTCTCTGGAACCACTGTCTTTTAAAAAAGAATACTTTAAATTCCTTTCCTTGTTTGAGTGATTGCAATAGAGACCTTAAATTCAGGTGCTGATCCAGTAGGAATGCAAATCGTCAATGCAAGTCGCCTTTCAGATAAAGGACTAGAATATATATAAAAATTATATATAAATATATATAATAAAATATATATATATATATATATAAATATAATATATATCTATAAAAAATATACACGTGTGTGTGTGTTGATGATAAATAATAAATCATTTTAGTCATACCCAAAATTTGGGTGTAAATAACATATTGATCAACTAAATGATCAAGTCCCTTCTAAATAGATAATAAATACATTGAGTTAGAAGATAAATGTTTACCTTTTTTGGACATTTATATTACAATAAAAAATTTTAATTGTAAATCTAGTATTCATAGGGAAAAAACAAATTAAACATGACATAATGATGGTGCCCATATGTCAGGGCATCTGAATAAATATCAAAATTTAAGTTTTTTGCATCAATGTTTCTTCGACTCTTGTGAATAGTAGAGTAACCAAATAGTTTTTTAAATAAAATTTAACATTTAAATAAAAACTTCAAGGAAGAAAACATTATCAATCCCAAATTATGGATATTTGTTACAATAAAGCATTGAATCCAAGATGAAAAATCGGGAATCAAAATAAACCTCAAACACAAATGTTGCCCACATTTTATAAATTTGAATGTGTAAAACCTTTTAATAATTGTTTAATGAACATGTATCCTTCAATATAATAAATAAACTCAATAAAAATATCACCTGAAAAAATTAAAATTATTAAATAAATAAAAATCCTGGCATGGATTGTGATTTATTTTAAAATAAACCAAGTAAAAGAGAAATAAATACAGATAAAACAACACAAATGTTCTAAAAAATGTCAGAAATAAAATACTTTTTTACTGCATCTAAAATAGTCCCACAAATAAATTGGATGCAAAACAAAGAAATAAGATACCAATAATGAAATTATTTCCAGAAACTTGTTAAAAGTTATGACTCCAGTTGCCCTAAATAAAATAACATTTGATGATTATTTTAAACCCTGCACACTAAAACTAATTCCAAGGTAATTAAAAGATAAATAAAAGATAAAAAATAAGTAAATTTCGATATTTTAAATAAAAATTCTGTGACATCCCAACCATTTTTTGTATTCCCTGACAAATAATTCAACTATGTATTATATAAATAAATATAATATGATGCATAAATAAAAATAAATAAATAAATAAATAAAATGTTGATAAATATTGAAATATATATATATATAAATAAATTATATATATAAATATATAAATATATTGGTTATCTAATAAATATATATAAATATAACAATATATATATGTTATGCAGTGAATAAGTATGAGATTCACTGATCGGGATTATGAAAGAGAGAGACCAGAGAGAGAGAGACGATGTTGATAGTTTAAAATGATGAGCCATGGGACCAAGTAAATTGAAGTAAACCATAACAAACCTCCAAGATGTGGGAAAGGAAGGAGGCGCTAGAGGAATCAAAAAGGTCAGCAAAAATTGACCTGATTTGTCCTTGCCAAAAGTGGGAGTTAAGATTGAACCATTAAGAGTAAAGTAGACGTCCTCAAGGAGGCGGAGTTTTTATTCAACATAGGTCCAGAGTTCATTCTGATCAATTTTTAGCCAGAGTTAAGCTTAAATCAAATTAGAATAAGATTGTGTCACTCAACTCTCTCTTAACATCAAAAATTTATAAGTCCAGTGTGGCTGGCCGTGTGAAATAGTTTAGTGTTGAAATAAAACTTATGAAAAATAAGTGCCGGTGAATACTTACCCTACCCCTGAAAAAAAATATTAATAGAAAATTTCAACTTACCAGGTCCCCTGCGTTACTATCAAGTGAAAGTCTACAGACAAAAAAGTCATTCATATGTGGTGCAACATAATACAAATAAAAAGTGTACCATAACATATATATATCATATATATATATATATCTATATATATAAATATATAGGTCATATATATATATATATATATATATATATATATATATATATATATATATATATGTGTATGAATGTATATATATATATATATATATATATATATATACTGTACATATATATATATATATATATATATATATATATATAATATATATATATATATATATATATATATATATATATATATATATATATATATATATATATATATATATATATATATATATATATATATATATATATATATATATATATATAATATATATATATATATATATATATATATATATATATATATATATATATATATATATAATATATATATATATATATATATATATATATACATTCATACATACATATATACATATATATATATATATATATATATATATATGCTATATATATATATATATATATATATATAAATATATATAAATATATATATATATATATATATATATATATATATGTATGTATATGTATATATATATATATATATATATATATATATATATATATATATATATATATATATATATATGTATGTATATGTATATATATATATATATATATATATATATATATATATATATATATATATATGTATATATCTCTATATATATATATATATAATACATATGGATATATAGATGTATGTATATGTATATATATATACAATTATACCACATTCCTATATTAAAAGTGCTATTTAGATATATATATATATATATGTATTATATATTACATATATATATATATATATATATCACATATTGTGGAATCCTTCCAGTGCTAAGCATCATCTTGTGATTAAAATTCTAGCCCCCATCTTATTGTACATAAGTATTTTCACCATTTACGGCGCCATTTTGAAATAGGCTCCTACTGTCTCTCTTCACGGAATTCCCATTTTGGATAATGGTGATTAAAAAAATCCTTCGGTGTGCAAGGGCAACTCCATATCTTTCTTCACGCATAACCATAAACAGTAAATATGCTCATTAACAACAACCATCATACTTTAAACTGAAAACTTGATTCAAAAGGCAATTATTTACCTTATTTTCTCATATTTTCTCATAAATACACTTAGGAATAAAAAAAACAATCCCTTCTGTTTCCTCTTTTGCATGACATGTAGTGCGCTAGGCTAAACAATGTTTTTCATTTGTCCCAAGCATTGTAAAATACTGTACACTGTATTGTTCACAAAAATGTAAACCCTATTTTTCTCTCATATAACAACATGGTAGTTTGCACAAACAATTTCATCAAAATAACCGCTCTAATAGTAGTATAAAAATAAATTTCACTCTCTCACTTACCTCTGTGAGCTGCTCTTAGTGCATATGATGGCCAGATGTTGCCAAAATTAAATCAAGGTAAACTGATCATTGTCATTATGAAGACCTTTTGCCATGGCCTTGAGGGATTGACTCTTTCCTTGTCTTCTTGCTGAATACCGCTGAGGGGTTCTTCAGCTTGTCCTGGGAAGACTTGATGTTATGCGGGGTTGACCAGGCAATGCATACTCCGCCACTATACACGACAAGGACCAATCTTGCTCCACACTCTCAACAATTTCTAATTTTTGTTTAAGGGTCGACACCTTCCTCGCCTTCCTAGGATGAGGTGGGGCCATATAAACAATGCACAGCACCACACACAACACAATCATGACCTGCAATGCTGCAGGCTCAGCTCAGTAAGCCATGTTGTCAGAAAATAGTATGGTGAAAACATTCCACTCGCTAACCGTTCAAAATAGCGACTGATCAAGTAAGAAGAGTGAAAATAGTCTTTGTTACTGAGTTTACTGATGCTTTCCAGATGTAGCAAATTAGCACATGACATGTTTATGACACTATCTCTATCAGCCATTAAAAACCAAGAATACAATGATGTATGTTTCCACTAATACCGAAAAAGCTTACAAAAAACACCAGTGCAGGTCCACCCACCCCCCCACACCTTCTACCATATGCTCTTAAACTGATGGCATATCCATATTAGCCAAAACAAAGCAATGAACAACATGAGGTTTCATAATGTGTTAAGTGACGTCGAGCTTTTGAGCCAATAACAATCAACAAAGCTAACTCTCTCTCAACAGTACCTCTTTCTCTCTGTGTGTTTCTTAGCATAGTATTGTATCCTATACTGCTCAATTTACTGTACAGTATTTCATTACAAGTTTAGCTGACTCTAAGTATGATTAGCACACATATCATAACAGTAAACAGGAGAATATTTTATCACTGTTGATATTTCATCTTTACCCACCGTAAAAATACTTCAAATGTAAATTTACACAAATAGGCAAGACAAAACCAAACAAGGTCTAGCAAGTTCATTGACGCCATCAAATAAGTGCATGAGCACATATGTACTATGCAGAAACGACTACATTTATCTTCTGGTTTGTAAAAATAAAAATTGAGAATATACAGTAAAAACATAAATGGGCTGGTGGTACTCACTTTCTCACACTGAAGATTGATTGAATCCATTACCGGACACTGACCAATAGAACTTGGATCACGTCGACGTAGAGTTGTGTGTGTGTGTGTGTGCCAGCAGTAACATAGTAATGACAGTACATCTCCCTCTCGCATTTCATTGCTCAAGTAAACTGCTTGTCTCTTCGAGTTGAACAGCGACTTGTTATTACCCAGTGTGTAATTCTTTAAACAGTGCATAAAGAAATTCATGTCCCTTGGCAAGAAGTAAAGTAAAAGAATTCCCTCCAATTGCTGCATTAATGCATCTTAAAGAGATATTCCTTCGGTAGTAGTCTTATCTGGAATTATTTCTCCTCCAGGAGTGTTATCAGTCTAAGTTACTTACGTAGCCATTCCTCTGTCTTCCCGATGCCTGAAGAACCTGCCCATACTGCAAAGCCCATTGCATTGCAGTTTGGGCTTATGAACCACTTGCAAGTGGCCATTTACATGTATCCTAGTGGGATATTGATGCATTAATTATCAATTCATTGACTCATTGTTGCGTCCTTTTTCCGCTTGTTTATTTTAGTTCTTAAATCTAGAATTATTACGAGACATTCATGTCCCCAAGTTCTTCTTTCTGATAAGCATAGCAAGAATTTACCAGTGAACTTTAAGAAAATTATGTAATTTTATGAGATAAATAAATGCCAAATCACAGCATATAAACCAAGTTCAAATGGAGCAGTAGAAAGAACGAATCATAAGATAAGGATATCCTGGCTTTAGTTAAGCCTAATACAGAAGACTGGGATTGCTTTGGAGAAAGACGTACAGTTTACTATAAACAATACTGTAAATGAGACAGTAGGAGAATCACCACACTACTTGTTATACACATATATACATATGAGGCGTCTACAACGAAAACGTCGTTTCGCCACAATTCAAAAAACGCCAGAAAACTAGTTTGAAATTTTTTTCTTTTTCTACTCTAGAAACTTTAATTTTCAACTTACAGACAACTTCTTTATACCAAATTGAAGCTTCAAGTACCATCTTTATGACTGTTGCAAAGAAAATGTAACAAACTGCATAAGTTTATTAGTAGCTAGTGAATATTTACAATAAACTAGATTCATGTTTGCAGTTTCTTATTTTTACTAAATACTTTCAAAACTCAGCCTATATGATTGTAATCACTTACAATTCACTTATTATTATGGAAACTAAAAATTAAAGTGTCTGTACATTAAAATAAAGCTTCTAATAAGTGTAGTTACTTAAAAACAAACAGAAAAAGAAAAAATGCAATAGTTGGTATGTGATGTTTTGAGTACCGTTTTCTGTAATCGCTGTCAGCTGAACAGAGTTACCAGATATTCTACGGGCGTAACTCTTTCAGCTTACTCACATTCCATGATAGGCAACAAGAACACACAGCCTGCGCTGAAACACAACACTCCACTGTATTTTTAATTTTGTGCCAAACTTTATAGTCAATGTAGGTGTGATTGAAAATCTTTCTATACACTCAAGTATCATAAAATTAATGTCAACCAAAGTTTTTATCATTTTAAACAATAATAGTTAATAATAATTTATCATAGGTACTGTCTATGTTTTTTGTGTTTGTAAAGATAAAATAATTCAAGTTGTGATTATGAAATGTGATTAATAAATATTAATTACTTCAAAAGTACAAAAACTATTTTGTGGCTGGTGAAATGCATGCTACAGACTCTGTGATAGAGGTAAAGAGTTTACCCAGGAGATGCATAAAAAAAAGTAGCTTAGGGCTGGACTGTCCACCTATCTCAGATGTTTGTTTACCTGGGAAGATGAATAAACAAAGTAACGAGTTAGTTGGGACGAACGGCGAGAAAAAGACACACATTCGGGTTTCATTCCTTACCATATAGAACTAGTAAGAAAGTGGCAATGAGTTCCGTGAGATAATGCTAAAATAATAATATATGAGTTACATAAGAATAAAAATATAACCTTCCAAATTTTGCTTTTCCGATTATTTTGTGGTTTTTGATCTAGTGTGAAAATAATATTGTCTTTTCATTATTGACAGTTAATATTGTTCAAACTTCAAGAACTATTATTATTCCATTTCTATGATTATCAGCTATCCTACAGCTGCCAAATTTACTGTTTGATTTGTGTACTGGTGCTTTTTGCCTGTAGTCGCTGTTACGAAACTTAGGTTTATTTTATTTTATTTTTATTCCTCTTCAGATGAATCGGAACCAGCCTGTTCCATTTCATGGTAGCAAAATAACTCTGTATTTTCTCAAAATAATCTTCCCCAAAACCTACAAAGAATGTCTGTATTTGCAACGGAAGGAAATGGCGTTACCACTGGCGTAGCTGTCACTACCAGGATCAGATCCGATATTTTGATCATTCTGTCTGTCCTCTTCACTATCATCATCGACATACACACACTATTATTTCGATTTTCATGGCCACAGAAAATTTCATCTGATCCACTTGTTGCCAATTGTGAATTGTGAATACTAGAGCAATCACTATGAATAAATCGTGGGAATAAACATCTTCCGCGATCACTATTATCAGCATTGTCATTTGCTCATAATCATGCAGATACTACCGGGTTTCAATGTCTTCATAAAATGTCTCGTCTGAATCTGTGGATCTCTTTGGCCCCTCGGGTAGATTAGCATAAAAGGTGCTGTCTGTTTCACTAAGAATTTTCCTCACAGGAATCGATTTTCATCAAAATCTAGAATAATTTTCATTATTTTCCTGAGTATCAAAAAATTTCATCAGATTCATATACTATTACGGTCTGTTCTAAGGTGTTACAATCCAACTCATTTTCCAAGCTGCTACATTTACATTCATTTTCCGAGTCTGTAAAGCGTTGGCCACTTGACCAACATGCACATGGTCTTTTGTCTGACGATGACATTAGTAACTTGAAATCGAAGAGCAAACTGAGGGTGTGTGATGAATGCCAGCCAACTTACAAAGTTCCAAGCATCAGGCAACGATTATGAAACCAGTGGCGTCAGTGTTTGCTTATAAATTACTCGTGATCATAATGTCATGCGTTCAGCTGGCTACGTTGTTTGTGGTTTTCTCCCGAACGCTTTAACACGCTCGCTCTCCTGATGATTAAGTATTAATGATTATTTGTATATTTCCCGCTTTAGTAATAATTATGTTTAAACTATCGCAGCCTGAATGCAAACCTGATGATGTCTAGCGATTTTTCTACATAATATCGAAGTAGAAAATAATATATTATTATGGTGTGGTATTTAATCTTTGGACTGCTGAAATAATAGGAAGGAAGAACTAAAAATGTTATTCAGGCCTTATTTCAGATAATAAGGCATTTACATGTACATTGCTATACTTCGGACGTAAGAATAATGATAAAAGTGTTATAGGTCATCAATACTAAACACAAAATACAATGCAACATGTTTAATTCAATATAGTACATATTACACAGTGCTGTACTCATGCATGAAAATATTGATAATAGTATTAATTCAGTGCGCATTACACTATTGCTGTATTCATGCCACGCAATATTTATAATAGCAGTAATGATACAGTACCACATTACACTATTGCACTACTCATTCCGGAATATTGATAATAATAGTAATAATAATATTAAATAAATTAAAAATACCACAGCAAAGCAATGGAACAAATACATGAAAAGTTTGCAAATATAAGCAACAATTATTATAATGCACATTTTCATAATAATAGTTTTATGATTAATTTCCCTGTAAATCTGGTGCTGAATGTATAAATTTAGTGTTTATGCATGAAAGTACTCATAATTAGATCATGTTCTGGATGCTGTAATTTTACTTAATAACAAAAAATATTATTAACACTCGTTCTCTGCAACTAGCAGTATATATTCTTTTTCTTGTGTGATTGCAATTTGGGGTCCTTTTCGTTCCGGTTCGTCAACGTGGCAATCAAGAACGGCTGGTGAAGGTTCTCGCGACATCTTCATCACGGAGGATAGTGTTGTGTCCAGGGCTGTCAACATCCTCGTTAATGTCGTCGTCACGAGTCGACGCGGTAATCTGCTGCTGCAGTGCCATCAAGGGAGTATTGCCGCTGTAGTAGATCGTGAATCATTCCTCTGTTCGGTGCTTGGAATCATCGGGACTAGGGTTGCAAGGCTCTCCACCTTTTTCCTGGTGAGCATCCTTTCACCATCAAACTTGCATGGCAGCACGACTGATGCCAACCCAACTTGCATTCCCTTGCCACGCCCTCGTCCTTTACGACTCTGCCGGCCCTTCTGGAGGTTGATGTAGGTGGTATTGTCAGGTCGGTCGACAAGGTCGAAGTCTTTCTTCACGAAGAAGCCTTGTTTGTGTGAGGATTTCATTACAAATTGCCGTGCTTTTGATAATACCCCTGCAGAACGATTCGTGACTACATCAGCAAGCACCTTAATATCCACAAAATGTTCTCTTGTCATGTCATATACATTGTATATTGACTTGCATGCTGTGCGTATCAGTTCGCGGTATCGAGGTACACTGCAGATGTACGCTTGTCGCCGCAGCATCAGTTCTATTTGACCAAAGGCACGGTCACAGGGCATGAAGGAACGCCCACTTACGAGGAAAATAAATTCCACCCTCATAAGTAAATTTTTCTGTATCTGTTGCAGCATTAACAGGACGTTGAAGATATTTTTATTTTGTCCTGCACAATTATCTGCAAAAATTCTCAGTTGCTTAATACTGTCTTCTCCTTCTTCCTCTCTCACTATTTGTAACCAACCAGAAGCAGGCAGCTACCGACTTCGTTTGGACCCCTTTGCAACTGTTTCATCCCACAGGAGCATGTTGCTCTTTTTTTGGTGATGTCAAACACGCAAAAGTTTAACAACCATAGCTTACTGGCATAATATCCCCTATTAACAGGCATCTTTGGGCACGGTTGCTGTTGCTAGAGATCAGTGGCAGTGTAGCGAACATCCGGGTCATGAGCTTCTTTAAGAAGCTGTAGTCTTTTCTATGCTTCTTCATGATTCGTCATCTCTTCAACAATCTCTGCTACTTTATCCATGTCATCTGCTTCCTGTGCCGATTCCTTCTTTATTTTTAACAGTGCGCATTTATTACACTCATCAGTTGTGGGTGGAGGGAGCAAATGAAATATTATAAAATGTTGTGAATATTTGCTTGGGGCGTTTGTTCCTTCTGGTATGCTGCTCATTACCATTCTGGTGCATCCACTGCTGATACTCAACAAATAGTCCAACAAGAACCCGCAAAGGCAAATATATACTGCCTTAAAGGAGACTTGGCCCGAAGTGTAATGGCTTGAGACCACCAGGCAATAACTTTATAAAGTCATGTACATAATCTAAAACTTCACTTTAATCTATTAGCAGGATCACTTGCCCCTTTTATCAGTTGGCACAATCGAGTGGATCTTAGCTTTTTTCCATTTATTTTAAATCCATGACAATTTGCGTTCTTTGATGCCATGAATGTTCATAAAACCAACCCGACACACTTCAAAAACAACACCAGTGTGTGTTACACTGTACACAATTTTTGCTTCCCTCTTACTTGTAGCTTTGGTCGTGTACTTCCTCTTGAAGGGCACTTGAGAGAAACACGAATTTAAATATTCATTTTGTTTATCGTAATCCCCGACGTCCCAATATGCCTTGAAAATGTCTTTGATTTTTTCCATTCCCAACTTTTCAAAGCACCCATCTTTACAGGGTTGTCCTATTTCCCTGGCTGGCATCACTTTCTTTGTTTTCATGCTTATGTATTCTTGGCCAAGGCTTCTCTTCATTTTCGAAACATTAGCAGCCCAAGATTCTACTTTTCGTTCTCTTTTTCGGCCTCTTTTTGAAATACCAGCATATGATCGAGATTCACTTCGTCCCCTTCTGGTATCTCTCTGAGGCACAACACCACTGGGACCCTCCCCTGGGTCATCACCAATTACATCACCACTATGTGCTAATACGTCGTCTTGAATCTTTCTGCCATTTGGTAAAGAATAATTTTAAACGGAAAGAACAGAGCGTGAAGATACGTGTGACACAAGTCAGGGATTATCGTAGTAATGAATGGTCAGCTTTTCTATAATTATGAGGTTTGTAGATGGTACCTGATCCTTACTTAAAGATAACCAAACAGGGATGGCTCATTATTTTTCATTTTTATTGCATATATTGGCGGTTGCCTGAATTAATTTCCCATTATGATTCAATGATTAATGTAGTGATCTTGATCACTATTTAATCTTAAAAAGTTAAGTACAGAAAAATTTTCAGCTGCTGCTGAAGAGTAAGGGACGGACATTTTATAATAATAAATTAAGGGGAAATTACGACGGCTACTACCGTTTTTAAGGGCAGGACTTTAACATTCATACCACTTAATAGGGGGGCTTAGGACATCTCCAAACCGCATATGATTTTTGCCTCTGACCTTTGGTTTCGTGACGCCAGCGTGATTTATCCCGAAAATAACCATTTTTCAAAATCTATCTCCTCCCTGGATACTAAATATTAAAAACTGAGATTACTGCCATATATAGACCTGATGTAGACCTCCAATAAAATGAAGAGTTTTTTTATAAAAGTAATTTTTGCTAGATATGATTTTTAGTTTGGGAAAAAAATCGAAAAATCCTGCAAACAATCACATAAAATTATGATAAAATTTTAAAAAAGACTGCATTTTATTGTTCCTAGAACGTCTTACAGCTTATGCCAAATTTCAATGCTATAGCTTTAAAACTGAGGGAGGAGATAGATTTTGAAGGTCAAAAAGTATAGTTTTGAGATACGGGCGTTCAAAGTTGTTCTTTGTATTTCTACAAAGACAATGTTAATAAATCATGACAATTGTGAATGTTATAATCATTTATGGGTATTAATAAACCAAAACTATGTTATCATAATTTAATCATAATTAAAGATCCATTTGCTAAAAATCTTGCTTCTTTAGGCTCCCTAGTCCCCCCTGCCTTTTCCTGCTGCGGTGTTCTCTTATGAGGAGGGTGTCATAGCTGCCCAAGCTACTCACTGTGGCAAGGTTTTATTTAATTGTTGTTTCAAACCATCGTTTTCATATTGCACTATATAATTTTTGTACATGTGCAGGCAATCTTTTAGCACAAATCTCTGCGCAATCTTTTTCTGCACTGAGCGGTTCATTATCTTCCTCATCCAATATCTTCGCTATTGTTGCTGCTTCCGTCTCTTTCCAGCAATGACGTCGTATACCAATACGAGTCTTGTACGTGAAAGCACCAGCAGTGGATGTAGTAGTGCAGCAGATAATTGCATATTTCATAAGAATCGTTCAGATAGTGGAAACAAGCATGAGATTTTGCACAATTGCTCTTTAAAGTTCCCTCTATCAGAAAGGGCGCTGGCCCGCAAAAAATTTAATATAGCGGCCAAATTCCAAGATGGCGGCCAGTATCGACAGATTTTATTAATTTTTCACTAGAATGGCATGTATTTGCTTCTAGCAATATGGTAAACTCTTCCATACTATTTCTTGTGAATATTATGTTTCTGTAGCTTCCCAGTACAGTTGCAGCTGAAATAATAGGGTCCTATATGGCTGCCAAGAAAAGAGTAGAAACAATAATTATAATGAGAAATAATGCCCGTTCAACAATTATCGTTTTAAGCATGGATCTTGGTTTCTGTGGTTTTAGTCCTAATGAGGCCATCTCTTTCGAATAACTCATCATTTGAGAAAATTAATAAATGTAAAAGAGTGTATGTCTGCACAACCAGGGCACACTGGTGACATCACTGCTGTGTAACTCGGCATGGGGTTCAGTGCCAGCTAATCCAGCTTTACTAATCCTGTAGTCTTAGACTAGTAGTTGTAGTATAGTTTAGTTTGAGTGTCCCAAATGCTTTCCTAACAGCCCCAGACCAGCTATAGTTAGATAGCCGCACCTGAATAGACAGGATGGCTGCCAGCGCCCAGGAGAGCCGAGCCAAGGGTATGGGGCTGTACATGATGGTTCATGTACTTACCCGGATGGTGTACAGATCACACAGGACTTAAATGGCACTGGATGAATGATCCCGGGCTAGGTGTAGGAGACCGAACCTAGTTGCTTGAATCCCATACAGGAATGTGTGCTTTGTTTAAGGTGGTAAAGGATAACCCCTCGAAGCATAATCAAAGAAGTGAAATCATGGCAGAATGTGATGCCAATCCAATATTGAGCATTGAAAAACAAACTGGAGTTTGTGTTGTCTTTGTCAGAAGGACAAAAGAGGTAGGCACTTGACATCACCTCAAGTCATCATGTCCTAGACCATGATGGGTACACAATGCTGGCAGGAACATTCCCATGTTCAGTGAAATTAATGAAATGCCACTGATAATGGATCCAGCAAGGCTGGATGAAGGTGATAAGCATAGAGGCCACTCTCAGGAAAAATGCAGCAAAATACCATGAACTGTCGCTTGTTGTTTAACAACACTAAACTGGACCGTGCAAGAAAGCGACAATCCAATGACCAGACCAGCAACACTGAGACTAGTCGTGCAAAACTGCGCCGAACCAGTCATGACAATGAAGTTTATTGCATTTCTGTGAAAGTGGCACCTGCATCTGATCTCAGACAGGCTAGTACTAAGGGCCTTGACTTGAAATTGCGTGAATGTGCAGAGATACTTAGTGATGTAGCTCCTTGCTAGGATTGACTGGTGGGGATGTCATTGCACAGGAGTTTAAGTATCACCATGCCTGTCTTTGTACCTCTACAGCAGAAAAGGTCTACCTGAGGAGCCTTGAGAAAAGACCAAGGTAGCACTGAGTCAGAATCAGATGTATCACTAGTTCTGTCAGAACTGATGACATACATTATTGAAAACAACCTTTGTTCAGATGATCGGTCACATTTCGGCTGGCAGATATTTTGCCACCTCTACCAACAACGTCTGGAACAATTGGGTGTAGAGGTCACAGGAAGTGTAAATTCCACGAGACTCAAAGACAAACTTCTGGCAGAAATTCCAGAACTTGGCTCATAAATCTGGCAGAGATGTATTACTTGCATTTTCAAAAGGATGTGGGAAAAGCACTTGCTCAATCATCTGATCTTTCGAGGCAGTTATCATTGCTAAAGCAGTAAATATTCTCAGAAAGTCTATACTTGATCATCAGTCACGGTTTTGATGGCACATTTTCTGAGGCTTGTGTACGAAATTCTGTACTCCTCTCCTGCTCCAGTTTGTAGGGATAGTTGAGCATGGGGCTGACATCAAGTCACAGTTACGATTTGGAGCATCAAAGTCAGACCAGGCCATTGCACAGCTCATGCAGTTCAACTGCTACTCCCGACACAAGAAGACAACAACTCATAGACACTCAAAGACAGAGAAACACCATTCCCCGTCTACATGGGACTCTCAGTCTATGCCAAAACCGGAAGAAACCTGGTTGAAATGCTACATCAGTATGGCCTCAGTATCTCTTATGACAGAGTACTGGAGGTCTCTGCACAGTTAGGAGATGCCACAGTTGGCAAATATGTGGAGGAGGGTGTAGTCTGTCCCCCAGTACTGCGAAAAGGGTTGTTCACCATAGAGTGATGGACAACATCGACCTACAACCCATCAACTACTGCCACTACCTCCTTCCATGGAACTAGCATCTCCATATTTCAGCACCCCACCAAGGAGAACACTGGACAGGAAAGACAGCAACTGAGGATTTGCACCTGAGAAAGTGAGGTCAGTGCCTGAATTGCGGACACATTCACAAACATTCCCAGCTTCCCTTAGTAGGGGTGGTAGGCTGTACACATGTCAAGAAGTCTCAGCTGACCTCGGTCCTGGAGAGTCATGTTACACTAGAAGACAAAGAACCAAAGACTGATGTCCTCATTGTAGATGGATCAGCTTTGGTCCATGCCATCTACAAAAGGAAGACCTTTGAGGCTATGCACTTTGCACGACTTCTTGCCCCTGTGATACAGTCCTATGGCAACAGAGTACCATCATCACATCTTGTATTTGATGTATACAATACATCCAGCCTCAAGCTGGACCAGGCTCCAATGTGGTCAGGAGAGGCGCAGGTGACGGACAAGAACACGTTCCATCCAACTGGCGCGATTTCACAGACACGATGCCAACAAGACAGAGTTGTTCCAGTTCCTGTAGACAAAAGTTGCCAGATGTCTGCCACAAATGTTATCTCATTGCCCAAGAAGGGTCTGCTGTCCTCAGCAGCACTCATGAGGCTAGTCAGGGACTGGAAAAAGTGCTCTCATGAGGAAGCTGACACCCGCATCTTTCTCCATGCCGTATGCCACAGAACCTTGAGCCAGGAACCATCACGGTTAAAGCAAATGACACAGATGTTCTTGTCGTTTGCAGTCAGTGCTTTCTCCTCTCTCCACAATCTAGGGCTAGAAGTATAGGTGGCATTTGGCCAAGGCAGAGCCTGCGCTGGATTGCTGGCATGACCTGTGCAACTCTCTGGGCCAGGAGAAGGTGAATGGCATGCTCTTCTTCCATGCGTTCACAGGCTGTGATACAGTGTCAGCCTTCCGAGAGCAAAGGGAGCAAAGAAGACCGCCTGGCAGACCTGGAACATCTTTCAGGAGGCTCCACTGTGTTCTCAAACTGGTCACTACCCTCTCAGAGTGGAAGAGAGTGACCTGAAGGTCCTGGAGAGGTTTGTCATACTTATGTATGAAAGATCAGCACTGCTGGCACTGTGGATGAGGCTAGACTTGATATGTTGCCAGAAACAAGGGCATATGAGGCCATTCCACCAGCAGGAGCTCTCCCAGCACACCAGCGTGCGTACCAGGCTGGTTGTGTGTGAGGCAGGCAGTGTCAGCCACAGCCAGAGAACCCTGCTGAGTGGGGATGGCAAAAGTCTGGTGAAGTATGGCAGTCCTCTGGACAACCAACTAAGCCCTTAGCCAGAGTTGCCAACAGCGCACCAAGTATGGATACAAAGCAGGCTGTGGAAAGGTGCAAGTGCTACAAGCTGGAGTCTTCCCTGCACAGCTCTGTGCACTTGCAAATGTGAGAATCCTAGATAAATATTGCCCTCTCTTCAGTAGATAATCTAAGCTTGAGCATCCAACGTGTCATGCTATGCCTACCTTCTTATCCTCAATTTTCCAAAGGTGTGAGTTGAGAGACCTATCATAGATTGGATTAGCGTTTAGTCGTATTTCTCTTCTTTTCTTTTTATGGTTACAGTCTTAGACACAATGTTGTATGTGACCATACCATTACTATTTCAGTTGAAAATAGCATATTAGTTAAGCTGTCTGATCACATGAATATACCATTAAATAAAAACAGTTGGTCTCTATGTCTGCTAGCTGTGGATAGAAAAAACTTTATAGCAACCATTTTTGTCGCCAACCCAGTTATAATTCATTTTAGTAAGGGTTTTCAATAAAATGTGTGGTATGGAACATTTTATAACCTAAAAGTCGAGGTTTAAAAAAAACTGGCATATTCCATCCAATAGATGCTCCAAACCAGTGAATCTCAACACAGATGGCGGCCATTTTGAAAATGCGCCATCTTGGATTTACTCAGGTAGTGTAGCCCTTTTCTAAGAAAGCATAGTCTTAGGAATGTTTGTGCCAAATTTCATGCTTGTTTCACTATCTGAACGATTTTTACAGCAATCTGCTGCACTAATAGTCGTTGGTTGCCGTTTGAGATGAGTTCGGCGTAACTCACAGGCCGCCGCCCTCTCCCACCCTTCAACTCTATGACGCAGTGCTCCCTCCCATGAACCCCCGCACGCGCAATTACCTGTATTATCTTGGTGTATTCCTATTTTTACGGGTATTATTAGTTAAAGGGTTATTTTATTATTTTAATTTTGTGTGGCTTAATTAATTTTATTTTTATTCTTCGTCCGCTACTATCGTCACTTCTGTCACTATCAGTGTAAGTAGTCCATGTATGCTCAGGTCTGGTAGTCCGTCTTGTATGTCTCTCGAGTCGTCCACCAGAGGTGGGTGCTATAGTCTTCGTCATCAAGAGAAATTAGACTGTTAGTCGTTAGATCTTCGTCTGGTCGGATAGCTTCTGCCAAACCTTGTCTGCAAAGGCGATAGTATGTCGGAGGTTGATAAACCCGATGCCATATTTAGCATGAAATTAGCTCCAAACTATTCCTCCCAGATCCGCGGTTATTGCATCCTTCTATCCAGCACAGAGTTCCGTTCTGAAAATTGCTGTATTATGCGTCTGTCTGTATTACTGATCAAACATGTCGGTATGATCGGGTATTCGAGGGCTGGTCTGATTAGGGCCTTATAGAGATGTGCTTTGGTCTTTGGTCTGAGGTTTCCGAACCGTGCCAATTTGGCTTTGGTTACTCTAGCACTCTTGATCCTTTGCCGGATGTGTGAATACATCGGTCGGGTCAGATGAGTCCGGGAAACAGCTTTATTGGCAAGCGATGCGAGTCTGTCATCCACTATTACATCATTTGGTCTTTTCGCGAAATTGACAATAAAATAAATTTGTCCTGGTTGGTCTTGATTTTCCACTGTTTTTCGTAGTCATTGAGTTCAACAATGTGTTGACTCGTCCGTAGTGCTAGTCTTTGTCTGCTTCGGTCATTTGTCATTATTATTTGTGTCACGTCGTCCGCAAATACTAAGTTAACGCATCCCTCCCTTCCCCGTGGCATGTCATGGGTGTAGAAGATGTATAGCATCGGTGAGAGAACGGATCCCTGTGGGACACCGCTTCTCAGTGTAAAAGGGTCAGACGTCTGTCCTTCAAACTTAATGTCATTCTGTCTATTGTCTAAGAAATTGCAAAAATTCTGCATTAAATTCACGATCTGGTAAGTCCATATTAAGTAGTTTGAATTTCAACGAAGCCATGCGTGCCAGACTTTATCGAAAGCCTTGAGACATCGTGGCAAACGATGTTTGCCCTGCCTCTCCGACTTTGATTCAGTGCTAGCATTTAGGTGGCCCGTCGCTAATTGCTGTCTGGGTCCCTCGTTCACGTCTGAATCCAAACTGGTATTTTGGAAATATGTCTTGGTCTTCCAAATGCATATTTATTCTGTCTTTTAACAAGGTCTCCAGGATCTTCCCAGGTACTTCCAAGAGAGTTATTGGTCTATATTTGAGGGGGTCGTGGGTATTGTTCAAGTCTTTAGGGGTAAGCGTCATCCGTCCTCTCTTGAATTTATCCGGGAAATAACCGATACTGTATGACATATTATTAATGTTAGTTAGATCTCGTAGATTACAGTGCAGGTAATTTTGATGGAATAGGTTTATTTATACCAGAGATGCCTGGAGCCTTGTTTTGAAGCGTTTAATTACGGTAGATTCGTCTTGTACTTCGAATTTACACGTTAGGTAGTTATCGTCGTTCAGTCTTGACAAGTCTGTCCTTTCATGTAGCGTCAGTCTGTCTCTCTCAGCACTTGTGTCTCGTTGTCTGCGTCGAATATTAGATTATCTTCGGGATCGATCTGGAAGATTCTTTCCCACACGTCCTTCATGAGTCTGATTTTTTCGTTACTGTCTACTATTTTCCCCATTACTGTCATGAAATGTTCACACTGTCTTTTGGTCGTTCCCAGTAGTCTTTTATAGCTTTCCAAATTTTACTATATTCCATTGTGATGCGTTATATTTAAGGTCAACTACGTATAGTGAGTCCCAGAAATCCTTCTGTAGTCGATTAAATTCTTCAAAGAGAGGTCTTGAATATATAAAATGTCTCTTAGTTTGTCTAGTATATCAAATTGGTCTGTATGTCTTTTGATTTCTGAGTACTGTCTTTGGAGAAGGTTTAAAGCGTCACTTCGTTTAGGTCCAGCGTTAAATATGAGTATTTTCCTCGGCACCGCTGTCTCTAAAACTGTCAGGATGTTAGTGAACCAGTATAGCAGTCTATTATCTACTTCTTCCTTAGTCTTGCCTTCCGTGTCATTAATGTCTACCCCGTCATTTTCGTAGTTGTCATTTATGTTTGTTTGCAAACTATCCCAGTCAGCATGATTATAATTAAGTAAACAGTGCGAGGTCAGTCAGTATCGGGGCTGAAAGATACCGTTACATTTAGTAAAGCAGGTGGTCAGGCGTTGTCACTTAGCCTCGTCTGATTGTGAAATTTAAGCAGCGTGTCGTTCCTAACACAATGTCGATCGTCCCCTGTTGTTCACCATAGTAGAAGTCAGGGCCTAGGAATTTCAGTTTATTGGTCCTTATCAGTCTACTTAACAACGTGCCTCGATGATTAGCGTCGTGTAAGCTATGGTAGGAATCTGGCGTTCATATCTCCTATAATGTCGTGGTTTGATCTTTGAGCTGCTAGTCTGCAGTCTTGTAATCAAATGTAGTTGCGTCTGCAAGGTATATACGTAGTTATAATACTAACTGGTCCTATGTCCGTCTCTAGTGTTATTCCTAGCGTGTCCTCAGTAAAATCAATCGGTGGTTTGTGTTTGACGTTAGTCCTGACTGCTACAGCGACCCCAGCATGGTCCTCCCCAGCTGTATTCTTCTGATACACTCTGTATCCGAAGAACTTGATGGGGGAATCGTCTCGGGTCCCTGTCGCGTTCAGGAGTAGAATGTTGGGGTCCAAGTGTCGGAATTTGTTAAAGAGTTCTCTATGTCTACTTTTTGTTAATTTGACAACATTTAACTGAATTATTTTTATTGTGTTAATCATATTAAAATGATAATAAAAGGGTGTACTAATTTATTTACGTTAATGTAGACGTAGGGAACTCTCGTTTCAATCTCTAATAGTCGTTTATTAGGACATCGATCTCTTCTTGGTCCAGTGTAAATGAATTTTATGTGTGTAAGCGGCACCATGTCTTCTGCAACCAGTGCATGGAGGGCCGGTCTGATTACTGCCTGAGGGGCTTCGGTTTTCGTCGTTCCGTAACAGCCTTCTCTGTGTATGTATTTGTCTATGACGATGTTTTTTCCCTCTTTTGTGTGTATGTTAATATCCGAGTTCCATTGACTCGGATAGTATATTTCTAGTTTCCCGTTTTGTACTAATTTCCTATCGATTTCTACAAGTTCCATCGGGCGGCCAAGATTTGATTCTTGTTGTTTCTTTTTGGTTACTTTGTTTCCTTCTTTTTTGTCTCCTCACTCTCCTCCTCACTTTCGGTGGCTTTCTCTGCCGCCCTCTTCATCACAGTGGTGGTGTCTTCCATTTGTGTTGGTGTGTCGTGGACGGCTATTGGTTGTCGTGTAGGCTTAGCTGAGTTGTTGTAATGTGTATGTTGCTGTGTCGTCGTTAGTTTGTTAATTGTGTTCTGTCCTTGTGTTTGCGGTGAGTTCAATGTTAGTAATTTTTCTATTATTTGTTGCCCGGAGGCCATCTTAGGGATGTTGACTGTCGGGAGGTTATTTGCTTTATAGTATTCGTTTAGTGCCTGTTGGTAAGTGTCGTTTTGTCCCGTCATGTCTTGTAGTGCTGCGAAGATGTGACCGTTGTATATATGCCATAGAGTTGCTGTGTGATTGGTGGTTGTGGTTGTGTTGTGTTAGCTGTTGCTGTCGTGTTATTTGCGGGTCCCGTGTTCTTTTTTAGGGCTGCACTATATGTCATGTTTTTTGTCTTTGCTTTTTCTGGTTGATCTTTCGCATTTCTTCCCCCTTCTTTTTCTTAGACCTTTCTTACCTGTGTTTTTTGTGGAGGCCGTGACCCTCTCCACAATGGACTCTGATAACGTGTTACATTTTCGGCCAAGTGTCCTTGGCCGCAGTTTCTCTGTAGATTAGCTGGTTGGTTTTGGATTCGGGCATTCTTTTTGTGTGTCTATAGTCAGGGGCAGTTCCCACAGTGCCGTTGCGTGATGTCATGCCGGCTGACATCATCGGTAGTTTGGCTGCTATTGGGCTGCGGAATGCGGATGAATGATGTCATTATCTACTCTTTCTGTCGTAGTCGGGGGATTGTCTCGAAGGGCGCCTCGCTCATCAGGGGCATCTCCATTCTCAGGGTTGTCGTTTTCAGGTATTCGTTGGATTTGGTGGGTGTTCTGCATTATTCTTCTTAAATTCGTGGGTAGGAGCGATGCCTCCTGCGTCGTATTCATTGTTGGTTTTCTCTCGGCAATGAGGCGCCTCTAGCAGGCGCAGACGTCGAGGTCGATGGCTCTCCGATTATACTTATATTTTGTATAATACTGTCGCGGAGATGGAAATATTGATCAATAGCACGGGCGTGGTTCATGATGGCACCCTCCTGGGCGTGGCAGGGAGATATGTTTTCTGACAGACGCATCGTGGTCATTTCCAATATAAGCGCCAGGGCATCCTCGGACAGGACATACAAATTGGTAGACCACGTTCTTCTGCTTGAGGGGTTCTCTTGCTGGCGGAGAGGTTATTCTTCATCACCAGATCATGGGTGCGGCGGTTCTTATAATAAATTACAAGATTTATTCTCTTACTGTCTTGACCGAAGTTTTAAGACGAATAAATCTTGTAATTTTATTATAAGAATAATTCGCACTCATGATCTGGATGATCGGGAAGAATGTCATTTTCTTCATGCCAGCAAGAGAACTTGGGGCAGAAGAACGTGGTCTACCAATTTGTATGTCCTGTCCGAGGATTCCCGGGCTTATATTTAAATGACCACGATTTGTCTAGTGAAGGATCTCCTGCCATTGCCCAGGAGGGTGCCATCATGAACCACGCCCGTGCTATTCCAATATTTCCATCTCCAAATGCGACAGTATTATACAAAATATAAGTATAATAATCGGGAGCTTCACCTGACTCGACGTCTGCGCCTTAGAGGCGCTCCTCATTGCCAAGAGAAAACCTTAATCACATCATAGCAAATGCCTCTCTCAGTATTTGATCATACCTGTCATAAAACATTTCCCTGGATGGCAGACCTTAATCACATCATAGCAAATTTTCTTTGCATACCACCTTCTCTCAGAATAATAATAATAATAATATAATTTGGCAGCAGACCCTTTTTTAAACAGGTTCTATTGAATATTATTGCTGCTTCAGCTGCATTTATTTTGTAGAAGACTTTTTAATTTTCCTTATTGCGGACTTCTCTTCAGTGGGGTACATTAACAGCTCGCCTATATTTGTCATTTCATGGGGAAAAAATCAAAATCTGGATTCTGCTTCTTTATATATTCTATACAGTAAGTTCTATACAATTGTTGCCGCGACGCGTTTCGACAGACTCTTCTGTCATTCTCCAGCGGGAGCTAGTAGAGGACTGGCAGATTGCAAAGGTCCTTCTGAATTTATACACGGGCTTCAGCGGGGGTCATGGATGGCGAATTCTGATTGGTTGCAGTCAGCGAACTTCAAGCCAAATTTCTGCGGCGAAGCTCGATCCTGACAGATCTTCGCAACCTGGGAATGTCATTCATTCCAGCGTTCCCATTGGCCTGCCGTTGCGTGATGTCATGCCGGCTGACATCATCGGTAGTTTGGCTGCTATTGGGCTGCGGAATGCGGATGAATGATGTCATTATCTACTCTTTCTGTCGTAGTCGGGGGATTGTCTCGAAGGGCGCCTCGCTCATCAGGGGCATCTCCATTCTCAGGTTGTCGTTCACCAGGTATCGTTGGATTTGCAAACAGGTGTTCTGCATTATTCTTCTTAAATTCATGGGTATATGCGATGCCTGCCTGTGTCGTATTCATTGTTGGTTTTCTCTCGGTTGAGCCTCTAGCAGGCGCAGACGTCGAGCAGATACATAGGCTGGCTCTCCGAATATATAAGAAATATTTTGTATAATACTGTCGCGGGAGATGGAAATATTGTACAATAGCAGCACGGGCGTGGTTCATTGGCACCCTCCTGGGCGTGGCAGGATCTTTTTTGATAGATTCATCGTGGTCATTCCAATATAAGCGCCAGGGCATCCTTCGGACAGGAATACAAATGAACAGTAGACCACGTTCTTCTGCTTGAGGTTCTCTTGTGGCGGAGAGTATTATTCTTCATCAATCAGATCTCGGGTTCTTTGGCGGTTCTTATAATAAATTACAAGATTTATTCACCTTACTGTCACCGGCGACCGAAGACAGTAAGAGAATAAATCTTGTAATCTATTAAAGAACCGCTTTCACCCTGTGATCTGGTGATGAAGAATAATATTTCCGCCAGCATTGAAACCCCTCAATCAGAAGAACGTCTCTACCAATTTGTATGGTCCGAGGATTTTCTCGGCGCTTATATTGGAATGACCACGATGCGTCTGTCATATAAATCTCTTCCACGCCCAGAGGGTGCCATCATGAACCACGCCTTCTCTACTTCAATCAATCTCATCTCGGGGCGACAGTATTATGCAAAAATATAAGTATAATCGGGAGAGCCGCCGACCTCGACGCGTCTGCTCCCTCGGAGATAATTCTCTGTTCAGAAAACCTAATCACATCATAGCAAATGCCCTCTCAGTATACGATCTTACTTCATAAACATTTTACTGGATGGCAGACCTTAATCACATCATAGCAAATGCCTTTCTTTGCATACCACCTTCTCTCAGAATAATAATAATAATAATATAATTTGGCAGCAGACCCTCTTTTAAACAGGTTCTATTGAATATTATTGCTGCTTCAGCTGCATTTATTTTGTAGAAGACTTTTTCTATTTTCCTTATTGCGGACTTCTCTTCAGTGGAGGTGCGTGCTAACAGCTCGCCTATATTTGTCATTTCATGGGGGAAAAATCAAAATCTGGATTCTGCTTCTTTATATATTCTATACAGTTAGTTCTATACAATTGTTGCCGCGACGCGTTTCGACAGACTCTTCTGTCATTCTCCAGCGGGAGCTAGTAGAGGACTGGCAGATTGCATAGGTCCTTCTGAATTTATACACGGGCTTCAGCGGGGGGTCATGGATGGCGAATTCTGATTGGTTGCAGTCAGCGAACTTCAAGCCAAATTTCTGCGGCGAAGCTCGATCCTGACAGATCTTCGCAACCTGGGAATGTCATTCATTCCAGCGTTCCCATTGGCCTGCCGTTGCGTGATGTCATGCCGGCTGACATCATCGGTAGTTTGGCTGCTATTGGGCTGCGGATGCGGATGAATGATGTCATTATCTACTCTTTCTGTCGTAGTCGGGGATTGTCTCGAAGGGCGCCTCGCTCATCAGGGCATCTCCATTCTCAGGGTTGTCGTTTTCAGGTATTCGTTGGATTTGGTGGGTGTTCTGCATTATTCTTCTTAAATTCGTGGGTAGGAGCGATGCCTCCTGCGTCGTATTCATTGTTGGTTTTTCTCGGCAATGAGGAGCGCCTCTAGCAGGCGCAGACGTCGAGGGTCGGCGGCTCCGATTATACTATATATTTTGTATAATACTGTCGCGGGAGATGGAAATATTGTGGCATCTGAGAGTAGCACGGGCGTGGTTCATGATGGCACCCTCCTGGGCGTGGCAGGAGATCAAGTTATTATTATTATTTGACAGACGCATCGTGGTCATTCCAATATAAGCGCCGGGGCATCCTCGGACAGGACATACCTGGTGTGGTAGACCACGTTCTTCTGCTTGCTTGAGGTTCTCTTGCTGGCGGAGAGGGTTATTTTTCATCACCAGATCACAGGGTGCGGCGGTTCTTATAATAAATTATAAGATTTATTCTCTTACTGTCCCCGACCGAAGACGTAAGAGAATAAATCTTGTACGTTCTTATTATAAGAACCGCCGCACCCGTGATCTGGTGATGAAGAATAAGCCAGGGAATTTCTTTGTTCCGCCAACAAGAGAACCCTCAAGCAGAAGAATTCCTTGTGGTCTACCAATTTGTATGTCTGTCCGAGGTGCCACTGTTCGTGTTCTTGGCGCTTATATTGGAATGACCACGATGCGTCTGTCAAAAAGGATCTCCTGCCACGCCCATAGTTCCGTTCCGTTTTGTGGTGCCAACACGCCCAGTGCTACTCTCACAAAAATTTCCATCTCCCGCGAAGTAAATAAAAATATAAGTATAATCGGGAAGCCGCCGACCTCGACGTCTGCGCCTAAGAGGCGTTCATCATTGCCGAGAGAAACCTTAATCACATCATAGCAAATGCCTCTCTCAGTATACGATCATACTACATAAACATTTTACTGGATGGCAGACCTTAATCACATCATAGCAAATGCCTTTCTTTGCATACCACCTTCTCTCAGAATAATAATAATAATAATATAATTTGGCAGCAGACCCTCTTTTAAACAGGTTCTATTGAATATTATTGCTGCTTCAGCTGCATTTATTTTGTAGAAGACTTTTTCTATTTTTCCTTATTGCGGACTTCTCTTCAGTGGGGTGCGTGCTAACAGCTCGCCTATATTTGTCATTTCATGGGGAAAAGTCAAAATCTGGATTCTGCTTCTTTATATATTCTATACAGTTAAGTTCTATACAATTGTTGCCGCGACGCGTTTCGACAGACTCTTCTGTCATTCTCCAGCGGGAGCTAGTAGAGGACTGGCAGATTGCATTTGTTGTTGTTGATGTCTTAGAGCCAACAATTTTTGTTGGCACGGGCCTTTCCCTTGTTCAGCCCGTAGGTGATCTGAAATATTCAGAAGGTCATTTGTTATAGGAGATTTGAAAGAGATTTAGTAGAAGAGACAGTTGTGGATGGAGGAAGGATGATGGTTGTAGTAGGAGGGGGCCATCATGTCACGGATAGTAGTAGTTTGAAAAAGTAAGGCCTTTGAAAAAACATAGAGAAACATTGCAGGTGGGGTTGTCCAACCCTTTAAACCCTAGAGTCCCTGCAGAGGAGTATTTTAGTGTTAGAGTGTTTCAGTTGGAATAAGACAGAGATGATGTGGATAGGGCCTTACGGTGAGGGTATGGGATGAGTTGAGATGAGTTTTAGTTAAAGGTCACATTACCTTGGTGGAGGTAGATCTGTGAGCAATTGCCTACAATTTTTCGATGTTCTCAACAATTGCTTTTGGTGGCGGTAAATTTAGTGCAGCTGCTGTCGATGTGCATAAGGTCTTGTGCATTTTCCTCTGATTGTAAGTTACTCCTCTGAGTTGTCTTGTCTCCCTGCACTCAAGGAGATAGTGCAGGAGAGCCTGTTGAGGTGTCTCTTCACAGTGCTCGCATGGTCTTGCGGGGTCTTCTATGATCTCCCAGCAGGCTTTGTATCCCAGTCTGAGTCTGTGGATACATACCGCTAGATGTCTTGGTGTGAACCTGTCGATGGGGTGGTACCAGATCTGTGGCCCATTTGTACCATTTGGCAGAGGGTGAGTTGCTTCCTATCCAGCTGCGTAGTTCCTCGTTCATGATTTCCTTGAGCTGTGGCTTTATTTGGTTTTTTATCTGCTGAAGTGCAGGCTGTATGTGCACCTGTACACTAATTATGTGTCTGGTGCTTTTGGCTAGTTTGTCTGCCTTCTCATTCCCTGCTATTCCTATATGACTAGGAATCCAGTTGAGAGTTACAGGTCTGCCTCTTTCTGTGTGCTGATATAGCATTGCTTTGATATCAGCTATCAGTGCCTTGTTTTCCTTGTTTTTTGGTTGTTGCAAGGCTTGCATCGAGGATTTTGAGTCGGTGTGGATGATCACTGGTCCTTCCTCATTCTCAAGTGAGTAAGCCAGTGCTTGCTTTATTGCAACAAGCTCTGTCTGCATGGTAGAGGCATTGTTGGAAACTCTCCAGCATGCTAAAAGAAAATTGTTGGAGTGTACTGCGGCTCCAGTAGTTTGCGTTGCTGGATCCACAGTGCCATCTGTGTAGTAGGTCTGTGATCCAGCCATTTCTGTGTTGTGATTGCCCCATGGGCCGCTGCTCTCAGTTCCGCCAATGTGCAATCTTCTTTTGCTCTTGGAAGTTGAGTGTATGTGAAGTGTGCAGTTTCACATTTCCAGGGTGGGATGGGCTGTGTACCCTGGTTTGTGTCTGGGCTAAGTCTCATTAACAACTTCAGCTATTCCTAGGCTCTTTAGGTTCTCACTATGATCTTTGCCATAGGAGCTTGGGCTGTGAATTTCAGGGTGTTTAGCTAGCTCTGCTTTCACCCTCTCCTTTGTTATTGAATCTCTATCTGAGAGAAACATTTTCGCTATAATGCTGGCATTTCTCAGTGCAATCCTTCCTTCCAAGGCTGGCAAGTTGGTCTCCAGCCTGAGATTGCACAGCTTGGTCCACATGGGTGCACCTAGCATGAGTCTCATGGCATTATTTTGAACTACCTCTAGGGTAGCTTTCTGGGCCTCGGTTAGCTTTGTTAGGGCAGGAGCACCATAGTCTACCAATGCTCTAGTGCAGGCTAGGTAGTACGACTTCTGTATATGTTCATTTGCTCCTTCCTTAGAGAAGACATATATCTCATGGCTGCAAGCCTTGCATTTGATTTTTCCTTTAAGTACTTAATTTCCTCATTGAAGTTCAGCTGTTTGTCTATGATTACTCCTAGATACATGTAGCTGTCCACCCATTCTAGGGGTTCTGTTCCTATGGTGAGGCGTTGTGGAGGATTTTGGGCTATTGTTGTCATGGCCTTTGTTTTGTTAATGTTTATTTTTAGGCCCAGTTCGTTGGACTTTTGGCTTATGTCGTTCAGTGCCCTCTGCATTCTGGCCATCCTGACAGATCCCCGTGCTACTAAGCACACATCATCTGCATAAATGAAAATCTCTACTCCTTGAGGCAGTTGGAGAGAGGCTATATTCTCCATGAGGATGTTGAATAGTAAGGGGCTGAGGATTCCTCCCTGTGGGGTTCCATTTTCCAAGTCATGAAATGATGAGATTACTCCTTGGAATTTGACTCTGGCTTGCCTTCCAAGTGCATAGTTCTTTGTCCAAGGAGGAGATGACCCTGATTCCTTTCCTTGCTAGGGATTGTAGCATTGCTGGGGGCTGGCTAACTCAAAAGCCTTTTTCAAAGTCAATGAAGACTATTGTTGCCTTCCTCTGATTTACATAGCTGAGGACGTCTGTTATACATTCTGTTGTACCAATTCCTTCCTGGTATGCATATAGCTGCTTATGAAGGGGTCCAATTTTGTACTTTATTCTGTTTAGTACCATTTTCTCTCTCCTGTCTTTTCCATGCAGGATACCAGAGCTATAGGTCTTGGATTCTCTGGATCCTTTGGCTTTGGGATTGGCTGAGTGTCCTGTTGCCTCCAGGTTAGGGGCCTTGTGTGCTCAAGGTGTGTTTTATTCATTAATTGGTCTCTCCTGCAGGGCCCATGTGTCTAATCATTGTGTAGGTTATTCTGTCTGCTCCTGTTGCAGTATCCTTGCCTACTTTGTATACAGCTCTCAGTTCTTCTACTGTGTAATGGGGTGTCAGTGTCGTCTTGTAGTAGACAGGCAGCATCAACTCTTCCTCCCATCTGGCCAGTGCCAGTTGTTCCTGAAGTCTTCTAGTGTCAGGGGAGGTTATCAGAGCTTGTTCTCCTTGCAAAGCTGATGCCAGTCTCTCTGCTTCCTCTTGTGGATGTGGATGTGTTGCTACTTGTGCATTCTTCTTACCAGCAGCCCTGTGTCAGCCATTTCCATAGTTCGGAGAGGGATGTATATTGTGACAGATTAGCACACCATTCCATCCACTTTTCTGTTCTTATTTCTTGAATCCTCTGTTGGACATCATTTCTGACTGTCTGTAGCAGTTCCCTGTTCTCTGTTGTGGCTCTTCTTCTGTACAGTTTTTTGTGACTCTGTTTAGTAGAGTTTTTAGCCTCTTACTTCTGGGCAGTAGTACCAGGAGTCTTTGTAGCTGTGGTTTCTGTACCTGTTTTTAGAGGCATGGCCCTGTTTGCCGCATTATGAAATGCTTTAACCAGATCTATTTCTAGTTGATCTGTATCTTCAGGTGGGTTGTAGTTGGCAGCCCACTCTTCTAGTGCTAGACGAAAGAGAACCCAGTCTGCTAGGGTCTTGATTCCACCTCGGAGGTGGAGGAATTGGAGGTAGTAGCTGCAGCTCCAGTTCTGTTAGTGTGGCAAAGTGGTCGCTGATCAGGGGTTGAGTGTACTTGCCATCTGGTTAGGTGCCTAATGTTTGTAGAGGCAAAAGCTAGGTCTAGCCTGCCTCCCGTATATGTTGGATGCCCTGTGTTTAGTAGGGAGACTCCTTCAATTTCTTCCAGAGCAAAGCTATATGCTCTCCAGCCTGGTTTGTTGTTGATGGGGATGATAACAGAGGATGGTGAGCGTTAAAATCTCCACAAATAACTGTTGGTGAGGCTGCTGTGTGTGCAACAGCTGTGTGAGCTGTAGCTCACCTTGGTCTTCTCTCTGTTTATTTTTCTATAGATATTATAAATGTCAATTTTTTGGTCCAGCAATGTTACTCTAACAGCTAGTGTCTCTACATTGTCACCACAGGGAATTGGGTTGTGAATTCTTGCTGTTGGTATTGAATTCTTAACCAGCACAGCTAATCCTTTGTTAGTACCTATGAGTGGGGTAATGTAGGCGTTGTATCCTGCTATTCTAAATTTTGCTCCAGTTGTTAGCAACGTTTCTTGTAGCAGGATGACATCTATGTCCTCAGTTTTGCAGGCTGCTATTAGGGAGGCTGTCTTTGCCCTTACTCCATTTATATTCCAGCTGAGTATCTTCATTTTGTCTGGTAGTTTGAGGAGTATTGTCTCGGATCTCTGGGAGCAAAAGTGATGCCGGTTCCTTCTTCAGTGACCTGTGAAATGGATGAAGATGTTGATGGAGTGGTGGATGAAGTGAGTGGGGTCTTGGGGATGGGTCTGGAAAGTGAGGGGTTGAGAGAGGATGAGGAAGGTTGGGGTGTGGGGTTATGGGGGGTTTGGGTAGAGGTTATGGCTGGTCTCCTGGATAGAGTTAGAGGGGGGGTTGGACTTGGGTGTTTTGGCTATGAAGCTTTTCATTAATTCCTCAATGTTAGCTTCGATCATGCTTGCTTCTATTTTTCCCGTTATGGCTTTAGTGACGAGGTCTGTTAGTTTTTGCCTGAGGACAGTCGTCTTGATGAAGATGGTCCTAGGCAGAGGTTTTGGGGCTTGTATGTTGGAGTTGGAGGTGCAGGTTCTGGAGGATGATCCAGTCTTCTGACAGATTTCCATCCTTTCTCTGAAAGTAACACTTCTTCTTTGGCTTCTTCCAGCTCTTCTCTGGTGTAGAACCTTCTTCTAGTTAGTGGCTCTGGGAAGGGTCTATTTCCGGATGCACTAGGGCTTCTTACAGTCTGTTTATTGTCCTTAGGCAGGGCTGCAATGACTCTTGCTACCCTCTCTGGGCATCCCCATGCCATGGCAGTGTGTCCCTTTTTGCAGTTAGGGCATTTTGGCGTGGTTGGAACTCCCTTCTTGTGCTTATCAATGCACTCCTGGGTAGGATGCCTTTGGCTGCAGATGGCACAGATTTCGAATTTGGCCTGGCATTGGGTTTTGTGATGCCCAAATCTCTGGCATCTGTAGCATCTCAGTGGTTCCGGGTAGTATTTTTTGACCCAGAACTGTCCAAAAATTCCCAGGTCAACTTTCTGTGGGTGAGGCCCAATGAAAGTGACTAGTATGGTCCTGGTTAAAATTCCTTCTTTGTTTTTCATTCTTTCAGCCGAGGATATGTTCTTCAAGCTAGTCAGTTGGCTTTCCGGCATTTCTAGGGGGTATCCTATCACCACCGCCTTCTTACTTCTCTCTTCTTCTTTAAGTTCTTTGAGGTGTATTTGAGAGGTGGTCCTTAGGGTGTTAATTGCTTTGGGGTCATTCGTAGAGAGAGTCCATTGTCCCTGCTTATTGGGTTTTGCCTTATATTTTAAGTTTTTATTTGTGAACATCGAATGCCGTCTGTGCTACTGCTCTAAAAGCTTCAGTGGTGTTGTCCGCAACGACTCTGAAGTGAATAAGTTTCCCCTGGGTCATATTAGCGGTGTTGTTCCGTCCGGTTACTGTTGTGGTAGAGGTAGAGGTCTGGTTGCATTCCTTGAGGGTTGTCCTTCTTGCTTGTTTCTTCTTATTTGATACAGTGATCCATTCACCAGTATCATCTTCAGTTTCCTCCTGGGTCCGTTTCCTAGTGCTCGTGCAGTCGGCTTCCATCTGGTCAGCTTGTTCCGTTCCATGGATCCTGTCCATTTCCTTGTCCATAGCAGTGGTTGTCATCTTGGTTCCAAGTCCAAAGAGAGGGGGGGGAGAGACAGACAGTGCGACTGGTGAGGTTGTCCAACCTTTTAAGCCCTGAGGCCCCAGTCAAAGTTATAGGATGAGTTAGAAAAATGAATAACAGATCCTGAAAACAAAAAAGAAATTATGGGAGGCCCTATCTAGCCTATTTGTAGCTAAATACTGTACTGCACAAAATGCAGCTGGGGTGTCACCTTACTGCTCTCCGAGCATTAAGATGACCCAGCAGTCAAGTCCTGCAGACAGGGAGATGTAGGTTATAAAAATAGAAACACCAAAGTATATTTCTAGTGATTACCAGTAGAAACTTTATTTCCAAACCTATCTCTTGGCTTATAGGTGCCAAGCCTAGCGGTCCTATGCCACTTGCCACAGACCATAGAGAGTGGGAGATTTCAACTCTTTATTCCTGCTTCAACTGGTTTTTTAAGACCACAACGGCTACCAGATGTTCCACAGGAGAGTCTAGTTAGTGGTAGGTTAGTATGTCAATATCTTTTATTTTCTTATAGAATGGGCTGTAATTCAGCCAAATATATTGTCGAGCCTTCAGCAGAAGGCTCTGAAGACGCCCTTCAGTGGCGTGCACAGCAGGAGCAGCAGCAGGGTAGCCCTTACTAGCAGGCAGCAGCAGCAGGGCAGCCCTTACAAGCAGGCAGCAGCAGCAGGCAGGTCAGCAGGCAGCAGCAGCAGGCTGGAGCAGGGCAGCAGCAGCAGGCAGCAAGAGCAGGGCTGGAGCAGGACAGCAGCAGCAGGCTTTGCATTCTATAGCAGGCGGCAGGCAGGTCCTCAGGAACTCAGCAGAGCAGGAAGGTCTGGGAGGTGTTCTCTCAGTGGGAGCTGAGAGGCACTGTGCAGCAGATTGCATAGGTCCTTCTGAATTTATACACGGGCTTCAGCGGGGGTCATGGATGGCGAATTCTGATTGGTTGCAGTCAGCGAACTTCAAGCCAAATTTCTGCGGCGAAGCTCGATCCTGACAGATCTTCGCAACCTGGGAATGTCATTCATTCCAGCGTTTTTTTTGGCCTGCCGTTGCGTGATGTCATGCCGGCTGACATCATCGGTAGTTTGGCTGCTATTGGGCTGGGAATGCGGATGAATGATGTCATTATCTACTCTTTCTGTCGTAGTCGGGGATTGTCTCGAAGGGCGCCTCGCTCATCAGGGCATCTCCATTCTCAGGGTTGTCGTTTTCAGGTATTCGTTGGATTTGGTGGGTGTTCTGCATTATTCTTCTTAAATTCGTGGGTAGGAGCGATGCCTCCTGCGTCGTATTCATTGTTGGTTTTCTCTCGGCAATGAGGAGCGCCTCTAGCAGGCGCAGACGTCGAGGTCGGCGGCTCTCCCGATTATGCTTATATTTTGTATAATACTGTCGCGGGAGATGGAAATATTGAGAGTAGCACGGGCGTGGTTCATGATGGCACCCTCCTGGGCGTGGCAGGAGATCCTTTTGACAGACGCATCGTGGTCATTCCAATATAAGCGCCGGGGCATCCTCGGACAGGACATACAAATTGGTAGACCACGTTCTTCTGCTTGAGGGTTCTCTTGCTGGCGGAGAGGGTTATTCTTCATCACCAGATCACGGGTGCGCGGTTCTTATAATAAATTACAAGAGAAGTTCTCTTCTGTCACGTCCCCGACCGAAGACAGTAAGAGAATAAATCTTGTAATTTATTATAAGAACCGCCGCACCCGTGATCTGGTGATGAAGAATAAACCCTCTCCGCCAGCAAGAGAACCCCTCAAGCAGAAGAACGTGGTCTACCAATTTGTATGTCCTGTCCGAGGATGCCCCGGCGCTTATATTGGAATGACCACGATGCGTCTGTCAAAAAGGATCTCCTGCCACGCCCAGGAGGGTGCCATCATGAACCACGCCCGTGCTACTCACAATATTTCCATCTCCCGCGACAGTATTATACAAAATATAAGTATAATCGGGAGAGCCGCCGACCTCGACGTCTGCGCCTGCTAGAGGCGCTCCTCATTGCCGAGAGAAAACCAACAATGAATACGACGCAGGAGGCATCGCTCCTACCCACGAATTTAAGAAGAATAATGCAGAACACCCACCAAATCCAACGAATACCTGAAAACGACAACCCTGAGAATGGAGATGCCCATTGATGAGCGAGGCGCCCTTCGAGACAATCCCCGACTACGACAGAAAGAGTAGATAATGACATCATCATCCGCATTCCGCAGCCCAATAGCAGCCAAACTACCGATGATGTCAGCCGGCATGACATCACGCAACGGCAGGCCAATGGGAACGCTGGAATGAATGACATTCCCAGGTTGCGAAGATCTGTCAGATCGAGCTTCGCCCGCAGAAATTTGGCTTGAAGTTCGCTGACTGCAACCAATCAGAATTCGCCATCCATGACCCCCGCTGAAGCCCGTGTATAAATTCAGAAGGACCTATGCAATCTGCCAGTCCTCTACTAGCTCCCGCTGGAGAATGACAGAAGAGTCTGTCGAAACGCGTCGCGGCAACAATTGTATAGAACTTACTGTATAGAATATATAAAGAAGCAGAATCCAGATTTTGATTTTTTCCCCATGAAATGACAAATATAGGCGAGCTGTTAGCACGCACCCCACTGAAGAGAAGTCGCAATAAGGAAAATAGAAAAAAGTCTTCTACAAAATAAATGCAGCTGAAGCAGCAATAATAATAATAATAATAACCTCATCAAAACAACCACCAAATAAAGGAACAACAAAATTACGAAAGCGAATCAAATCAATGTAAATACATAGATTAAAACAGACCATTATGAAACTAAGTATTTACTTTCTCGTTTGTTGTCCTACAAGAGGAATAAGGGAACCTCGAGAAGGGGGGGGGAGGGAATTAAATGGGATAAAAGAGGGGGTTCAAACAAGAATCATCAGACCGAATAATGATAAACAAGGGCCCAGAAGAGGCTCGATCTCCTCATTAATTCATTTGTCCTCCTGCTCCTCTTCCTCTTCTTCCTCCTCCTCATCCACTCCCTCTTCTTCCTCCTCCTCTGCCTCTTCCTATTCCCCCTCCTTTTCTTCTCCCCCTTCTTCCTCCTCCTCCTCCGCTACCTCTTTCTCTTCCTCCTCTTCTGCCTATTCCTCCTCCTCCCTTTCATCCTCCTCCTCCTCTTCTTCTTCTTCTTCTTCTTCTTCTTCTTCTTGTTGTTGTTCTTCTTCTTCTCCTCTCACAGCGCTACGAGATCTGAATAATACATTCACTCGCACGTGACGTCAAAGCTGGTAAACAACAAGACATTTAGTAGATGGTGCGGGGGGATCTGGTCTCATTTTTCTAAGTGCGGCAGAATCTGACTAATCCTCGCAGGATTTCTGCGAGGTCTTGCAAAACCGACTCCAGTGACTCGAGGGATTTGTAGCTCGTCAAATCGGTTGAGTCTTGTCTTCTTATCTCTTGAATCATTCTGTTCATTTCAGTTATTGATAGATAATAATAATAATAATAATAATAATGATGATGATAATGAAGCCTATGAAGAACAACACGTTCTTTGATAATAATAATAAATAATAATAATGAAGACTATGAAGAACAATCACGTTCTCTAAAGATAAAGAGAAAATAACACCCTATTCTTGTGTGTTAAATCTTGGTTTATTGTTAGAAATGTATTTATAACAATATACCAAGATTTTACACACACGAAACGGTCTTATTTTATCCTCAAAAACAACAACAACAACAATAATAATAATAATAATAATAATAATAATAATAACGCTCTTATAAATTTATAGACCCTGTCTAGGGTGACTGAATAATAATAATAATAATAATAATAATAATAATAACGAAACCTTCCCCGCAGACTTCAATTTCTTAAAAGAACATGTTCCTCCGTAATACCCCTTCACAGAGCTTTATAAAAAGTAAAAAAAAAAATAAATAAATAAATACATATTCTCCCTCAATGATCTTCTCAATATTACAACTAAACCACAATTATGTTGCATAAGAGCCCTTCTCCAGACGCAATACACTTCAAAAGAACAATATGAAATGGAGAAGCTATAAAGAAATGTCCTTGAATGTTGATACAACGTTGTTGCCTCCAGGATTTTTCCTTCTCTCTCTCTCTCTCTCTCTCTCTCTCTCTCTCTCTCTCTCTCTCTCTCTCTCTCTCTCTCTCTCTAGCTTCATCTACACATACATGCATACAGACATTTACTGTATATACAGTATATATGTAGAACCGAATCACGAAGATATGGAACGTGATGAAAGCATAAATAAAGGCAATAGCCACGAAGAGAAAAGTGAAACACGGAGTGGTTGCTAGGCCTTTCGACTTACTGTCCTTTACTTAGCAGACTGATTAAGTTTACAAGAAGGCTCGTATAACTGACAGATGGGGATTATAAAGGAACAGATGTACCTGGAATCCAACACAATTAAAGAATTAACGGACCTACCAAAACAATGGTAAATATTTAAGAGGTTTTACAAAAGATTAGACCTAACAGCTCGGAAGCAGGAAACAGTCAATTAATGGATTGTATAGGAGAAGAGACTGACCACCAAAAATGACCGTGGAATGAATAAGTTGATTACATATGTTTATAAAAGTACAACAACTCAATGTATTCTCCTTTTGGTAAACAATGACAATTTTTGTAAAATGAACATTTAAAAAAAAATATACTGAACATACGAATACAATTATACAAGCTTTCTTGTAAACTTATTTTTTATATTTCTTATCAGACTGCTAAGTAAAGGACAGTAATTTGGAAGGCCTAGCAACCACTCCGTGCTTCACTTTTTCCTTCACGGCAATTGCCTTTATATATATATATATATATATACATACAGATATATGTGTATGTACATATATATATTATATATATACACACATAATATATATACATTTTTATATAAGGCAATCATCTCTCTCTCTCTCTCTCTCTCTCTCTCTCTCTCTCTCTCTCTCTCTCTCTCTCTCTCTCTCTCTCTCTCTAAATCCCGTAAGAAAAGTAATTCGGTATTAAACTGAAAAACCGATTCAATCAACAAATCAACAACAATTAAATAGACATCGACTCTCTTACGTATTTTTTTTTAATCAGTGTCCCCATATTGGAAATCCATCCATAATTTTGCTTTTCCAGGATGGAGTCTTTCCACTGTATATACTGTTACAAAAAATCGTTAAGGAAATGGACTCCAATGCTGATATTATAATTACAGCGATACTGAGAGAGAGAGAGAGAGAGAGAGAGAGAGAGAGAGAGAGAGAGAGAGAGAGAGAGTCCTCGATTAATACGAAAATTCATAACAGCCTCCGTATACAAGAGAGAGAGAGAGAGAGAGAGAGAGA
>NC_089749.1:61214063-61216563 GCF_040412425.1 Macrobrachium rosenbergii | reverse complement strand
ACATGCCGCGGCTCGTACACCATTATACCGGATACGAAGATAGATCTATTTTCGGTGGCGCCGATTATACGCTGTGCGCTGGCGGCTGTGGAGGAAAACTCTATTGCGTCGAAGAAACTTCAGGGCATTTTTGCTGCCATTTAAAACGACCGATGGCAGAAATTAATTGAGAACTGCGGGAAGGTTCGCCGTTTTGTCGGGAGAGGAAGGTAAACGCGTTTTACGTACAAAATACGTGGCAGTGTTCTTGATATGACTTGGAATACGTGGTGATAATATTTGAATGCTATGGAACGAGTTGATTCGTTTCGAACTCGTGTACAAGTATAGATATTCCTTTTTCCATGAATATACGAAATATATATAATGTAAATATGAAAAATATGATAGCATTGCATAACACTCTTAAATAAGTTATATGAATAAAATGTTTTGCGAAATAACTGAGTATTTCGATGAACTAAACTGAAATTACGACTAATTAGAAAGGATGAAATGAAATGAGTCCGCTCGCTCGGATTTTATTCCTGTTCAGAAATACATTTCAGAATTTACGATGTAACGGAAAATACAGTATTTCATGTAACATAAAGCGCGCGGTAGTCTTACTTAATAGAAATGGAACGAGTCAATTAATTTGCGTTTTATTTATGAGCATAATTACAGCTTAGAACTTTATAAAATAACTTGAAATAAGATAAAGTACAACCTTTGACTATTAAAGGCCGTTGGAAAGCGCAGATTAAGTCCGTTTGCAGCCTGGACTCGAGGAAAGCAAGAGAAAGGAAAAGAAATGAAGACGCGAGATAGAAAGCATCGTGTAAAGGAAGTAAAGGAAAAAAGAAGCAGAGAGAGAATTCCAAAAGCTGTGGGACTGTGTAAATACATTCTGTAAATATACTAAGAAAAAGGTTCAGGATTTCATAGAAAAAATCGAACTAATTTTGCTTTTATAGAGAAATATTATTCTGAATTTTAAGTGTTAATGTGAAGTATTCCTCGTTTAAGATTTCATTAACTTAACATGAAGTGTATATGTTACAAGCAGATAGCGAAATGCACTTACGGACATTTGAACCCCCAGGGGCTAGTACTAAACACGGCGAAATACATAGGACCCCCCAGGGACTAGTACTAAACACGGCGAAACAGTGTAGGTGAGTCAGTGTTTCGCCGTGTTTACTACTAGCCCCTGGGGGGATCAAATGTCCCCAAGTGCATTTCGCTATCTGTCTGAAATTTCAGGCAGTAAGTGAAATGCCTGGTCTCGCTATCTACCTGTAAAATATATACTTCATGTCGATGATGTATGTACGTACTCCAGTATGATTTTACATTGCTTAACATACACTTCTCATTTCCTGAAACATTAAAAAAACACAGCTCAACCTCTCAAGGAGATTATGAAATACGACTCAGGACTGTTGAGAATGACATGAAAATTCGTCTTAACATTTCCTGTCAGACTGTGAAATGGCCTAAAATAAACTTTAAGTATTCCGTGAATTGATAACGAGGTTGGTCTCAATTTCATGACATGTCTTGAAATAAACCTTTGACAGAGAAATATATTCTTCACTATGGGTTGTGGAGGAAAGTTTATTATTACCTGAAATTGCAGATTTAAAAGTTATATATCCAAATATTTAGAAGAGATCGTTGCACGTCACAAAATATAATATACACTATACTGTTTCATATAAAGACGAAAGGAACATAAATTTCACATTAACGAGAGCGACAGTTTATGCTGACAATGAAAAAAATACAATTTATGATTCCTAGACAGCGCAAGAATAAGACTTTTCTTCTCATTAAATGACGTAAAATGGACTTCAGTTAAGATTAATTTCTCTATTGAAGTACACCTTACGTCAGTTTATGAAAAGAAAAAATCCTATTCTTGCATTGTCTGGAAATCATAAACTGTATTTTTCGTATTTCTATTGTCAACATAAACTGTTTCTCCTCTCGGTTAATGAAGCCTTTGTTTCTTTCTTCATTTTACGAAACATTAAACTATATATCAGGATATTTTGCGACATTTGAAGTTTCTTTTATACATTTGATATAACTTTTAAATCTGGAATTTCAGGTAATAGTAAACTTCTTTCATAATAATAAAAAAATTCCTTCATGACCCACAGTAAAGTATATATTTAATCTATTTCAAGATATTTTTGAAATAAGACCAACCTCCTTATCGTTTCACGGAATACCGAAGTGTATTTTGGGTCATTTCACATCATTCTTGCAATCCATGGAACTGAACAGCTAAAGAGAGCCTTCTTCATTTCAAATTCACTTTGTCATAAATCATTTGTCTTGGAAAGGTTCACATAAGCTGCTGTGAGTGACGAGGCTTTTTAGGTGAATAATGCAAATTATGCAATATTTAACGCTATTATGGTCCTTCAAGACATCTTGATACGTGTAGATGTGCATTATTTTTCTTATTAGTCAATGGCTTTGTTAATAACTCAATTATATCTGATATTTT
>NC_089749.1:61206563-61209063 GCF_040412425.1 Macrobrachium rosenbergii | reverse complement strand
TCATCCACCCTCCAGTCATCAAACATACCAAATTGCAGCCCTCTAGCCTCGTTTTTATTTTATTTAAGGTTAAAGTTAGCCATAATCGTGCTTCTGGCAACGATATAGGCCAGGCCACCACCGAGCCGTGGGTAAAGTTTCACGGGCCAGGGCTCACACAGCATCATACCGAGACCACCGAAAGATAGAACTATTTTCGGCGGCCTTGATTATACGCTTTACAGAAAACTCGATTGCCCCGAAGAAACTTTGGCGCATTTCTTACTTACTCATTAATCTCACAGGGTTACAGGAGTAAGAGACCGTTGGGAAAATTAATAAAAATATTCCTGTACTGCCTTCAAGAACTCTTATCATACTTCCGTTTGCATCAGGTCATAAATATGAAGATGTGGGCTAGCTTGAATATTCAAGTGTCACCTTGAAGGAGATATGCTGAAGTGGATTTTTATACCTTCAAAACTTGAATAATTTCATGAATTTCATGCGTGCATTTGTCAGCAAAGAGAGAGAGAGAGAGAGAGAGAGAGAGAGAGAGAGAGAGAGAGAAATACTGTAACTGGTGTTAAGAGAAGCGCCACAATTATATTTTTGAAGTTCATTGTCTAAAATGCTGTTGACTTGACAATCAAGTTTTCATAGCATGAAATATGTATTTATTAATACGCACATATATTTATACATACATATATGTATATGCACATTCATATACATGTGTATAATATATATATATATATATATATACATATATATATATATATATATATATATATATATATATATATATATATATGTATATATTCCTACATATATATATAGATTCCCTCATCTGATTGATTTCTGATTGATTTGTTTAAAACCTCCAGTGATTTTGCTTATAATCCGTTCCACCTTTGACCTACATCCACGCAATAATCATACCATATGACACACAATAATTAATCATCGCCCAGAGCTTTCTGGAATTAAAAGGCTTTAGCTAATGTACTGTAGCGAGAAGAGTCAAGTACGTTTTAATTTTATGATTGTAAACTATCTTGATTGGCTTTGCCCGTTATAATGGACCGTTCTGTCTTTTCGATGTTTCTGAGGAGGGGCCATTTTATTTAGTATGTTTCATAGGGCTATGTTAATAGGAACAACAACTATAACAACAAAAACAACAAGCAGCAGTAACGATAACAAAAAATAACAGTGATGACAATAATAGAAATGATAATAGTAGCACATAAATAGCAATCACGCTAGAATTTTTTATATATATACTTGAAAGCGATGTAAGGGGTTTTGGCCTCTCTAATAATGTAATAATAATAATAATAATAATAATAATAATAATAATAATAATAATGTAGTTCAGCAGCAGTAACGATAACAAAAAATAACAGTGACGACAATAATAAAAATGATAATAGTAGCATATGAATAGCAATCACGCTAGAATTTTTTATATATATACTTAAAAACGATGCTTACAACAGGGGTTTTGGCCTCTCTAATAATAATAATATAATAATAATGTTGTTCGTTATATATTATTTTCAAATCATTAGTGATATATATTTAACAATAAAAACAAGAATTTTGATTTGTTGTCATTATTATCTTTATCATGTAATTAATAATAATAATAATAATAATAATAATAATAATAATAATAATATGAAGTTTACAAGCAAAAATGAATATAATTCAAACAACACCCATTAGGAAGAAATTAGAAACTTTGAGTAAACACAAAAACGTAACATAAAAAAATTAAAGATCTTTATAGACTGAAACAAAAATAATAGAAAAACGAAAAGAGAAAAGTAAAAATGAATATAATTCAAACAACTCCCATTAGGAAGAAGTCAGTAACTTGGAGTAAATGCTAAAAAAGTAGCATATAAATGAATAAAAATTATAATTCTTTGATGAAATAAAACAAAAAATAAAAGAAATAGAAAAACAAGAAAAGATAAAAAATGAATATAATTCAAATGACACCCATTAGGAAGAAATCAATAGCTTGTAGTAAACAAAACAAAAAATACCATATAAATAAACAAATAAAAATTATAATTCTTTGAATGAATAAAACAAAAATAAAAACGAAGCAAAAGAAGATAGATATGAATATAATTCAAATGACATCCATTAGTAATACATCAGTAACTGGGAGTGAACGCTAAAAGAGTACCATATAAACAAACAAAGAAAAATTATACTTTGATGAACTAAGAAAATAAAAATAACAGAAAAAATAAAAGCAAAAAGGAATATGATTCCAATGACACCCATTAGGAATAAATCAGCATCTGGGAGTGAAAACTAAAAAAGTACCATACAAACAAACAAATAAAAATTATAATTCTTTGATGAACTAAAACAAAAATAAAAAAAATAAAATAAAAACTAAAAGCAAAAGGAATGTAATTCAAATAGCACCCATTACAAGATATCAATAGCTTGGAGTGGACAAAAAAAAAAAAGTATCATACAAATAAAAAAATATTAT
>NC_089749.1:61191563-61201563 GCF_040412425.1 Macrobrachium rosenbergii | reverse complement strand
ATGAAAAATTCTCTAAAATAAATAAGTAGATAAGTCGATAGATAGATAAACAGACATGTAGGTGAATAAATAGATGAATAAATATAGAAACAAATGAAAAGAGACACCCCTCAGAAAAATATAAATGGATAAATAAATAGAGAAATAAATAAAGAGATAAATACATAAATGAATGAATAGATAGATAAATAAATAGATATATAAATAAATAGATAAAAACATAATCCTTCGGGTCAGCCCTAGGAGAGCTGTTAATCAGCTCAGTGGTTTGGTATAACTAAGGTATACTTAACTTTTTTACAAGGGAAAAGGCTCTTTTAATTGTTGGTTCTTTAAATATCTCATTCTTCATAACATTATCAACTTTATAGAATCCAGGACTGAGGTTCATATTATTAATTTTATCAATAAAACATGATTCTATTATTAGTCTTTCTAAAATATCACTAGATTTATACAACGTTGTCGTAGTTTTCCAGTTCATGACATGGCCTTCGTCTCTCACATGAATAAAAATGTCATGATAGCATGGTAGAGGTGGGTTAACGTCGAAGTTAAGTATGATTTCCCAGCTCTCGACAGATAAACAAGTACAGCAGACCCGGCATTGACTTATTCCTCTCTTGATGGCTCAGTGGGTAGACTGTCGAATGGAGTCGCTGGAAAGTAACTGTGTCGAGGGATCGAGACCCGGCAGTACTGATCCATCTATCACTTACAAATTCCCCTTCGGTGATAATTCCCCATCGGGGATATACACGAGGTAGCATGAATTTGATAGTAAGTGACATTTGTAGCCTCATGATTGTACATAAATCATGCTGTGATAAAAATTTCATATTTATTTATATATTATTATTAACATAATATATATACATATAAATATATATATATTTATATATATATATATATATATATATATATATATATATACATATTTATATATACATTATATATATATATATATATATATATATATATACATATTTATATATACATTATATATATATATATATATATATATATATATATATATATATATATATATATATATATACATATATATATATATATATATATATATATATATATATATATATATATATATATATATATATATATATATAAATATACTAATAATGATAGTATATAAATAAATATATATATATACATATGTATATATATATAGCCACTGCTCCATGTGGCTGGAGACACACCTGGGAATCAAGCGAGTCCACCATCTCCTGACCAACAATGGATTACCAGCATAATCAACAGAGGGATAATGCCCAAAGCCCCCTTCGGGCGGGCTCAAGTTCGCATCTATTGCAAACCGAATTTGACTGCTTCCCTCGTGATGGGAAGCAACACCAACCAGAACCAAAACAAAGAAAACAGTGCAACGTCATTTACCGTTTTACTTTCCCTGAGAGGATGTGCCAGTCCTCCAAAAAAACGTACGTTGGACACACTTCTACAACGTTAAAAAGACGTCTAAAGGCCCACTGTAATAACGGAGCCATCCAACAACACTACGTCTAGCATCACAACGGAAAACGACGACTCAGGAACTATTGGAGAATACCAATATCACCTGTACGGAGCAAAATCTCCACTGACTAATCATAGCAGAATCGGTCTGCATTTTATTACAAAGACCGACCCTGAACCGCCAACTGGAAGCAGAAAGATCGCTTCCATCTAGTAGGCGGCCATTATCATCCAACACCAGAAGAGCAAATAACTCAAATAATGACAACAACATTTCTTGAATCACATCCCAAGCTTAAGTGGGCCTGATATCTACTGATTTCCTTAAGGCAACAGGCCACCATCCAAAAGGTGGGCAGAAATCCAGTTTTGATGACAGACGCAAAGTTACCTATATCTCGAACTGGTATACCCTACCTTAAGTGGGCCTGATAGCCACTGATTTCCTTAAGTGGGCCTGATAGCCACTGATTTACCCTACCTTAAGTGAGACAGGCCACCATCCAAAATGATGTTGTTTCGTTCGTTTGTGAATAATTTGTCCTCATTATTTCAGTTTTCTTATATTCTATCTCAGCTACCATCGCTCTAGAAATTCTACTTAATACACACACACACATATATACACACATATATATATATATATATATATATATATATATATATATATATATATATATATATATATATATATATATACATATGTATACATATATGTATACATGTACACATATGCTAAAAAAAAAACCATGCGCCTTACCGGGAGAGTTACATTTTTCGCGAAATACTTAATGGTGAAGCTGCGAGCCCCCTACACTTTTCACTGCCTAGTCTATGGGAAGTCCCAAATCATTTCTACCTCGCCTGGGACTCGTCTCGCCCCCTATTTTGAATCCCGAAAGAAAATTCAAACTTAAATCTCGCATCGATTGAAAATAATCAATTTAAAAAAATGAGTTTATGTATATATCCACTTTAACAAAAGCGAATTTTAGAACTTCATCCCAAAACGCGGTTTATAAAATTGAGTCTTGAAATGAAACTCTTAAAAGGAGACCACTGCTAAGAGTCTCCAGTTCCCCCAAGGAATTGTAAACACAGTTCAACAGTTATTTGTCGGAACATAATGGTTTTCCAGCCGACAGTTGAACTGCAAAACACTTGACATTTCTAATACTGCGAAAGGTTAGGTGTCATTTAACTCTCTCTCAGCGGGGGGAATTTTAGAAAGCAGTTCTCTCTTTTCTTTACTTTCTTTCTTTCTTTATACACATACACACACACACACACACACACACACACACATATATATATATATATATATATATATATATATATATATATATATATATATATATATATATATATATATATACATTTTTATATAAGTAAATATATATATATATATATATATATATATATATATATATATATATATATATATACAGCCTATATATATTTTATATATAAATATATATATATATATATATATGTATATACACATTTATATATTTTTTATATATATATATATATATATATATATATATATATATATATATATATATATATATATATATATATATATATATATATATATATATATATATATATATATATATATATATATATATATGTGTGTGTGTAACGTGATTAAATAAACTCTTTTATTCTTCTTAGCTAATGTCATCGGCAGCCAGCCAGACGGATGTTACAAGGCACCTGGCAAGAAGGGAATACCATCTTTTAAGTGTCCCCAGCAGAGCTAAATTACCCATCCATTCTTAACGCAACTGAATCTGCAACATTTCAGAATATTCAGGGAGTTTGTTGTCTAGAAAAATGAAAATGAAACTGGAAAGCACTTTTCCTCGCTTTCCCTCAGCGAACTCTCTCTCTCTCTCTCTCTCTCTCTCTCTCTCTCTCTCTCTCTCTCCTCTCCTCCCCGATGATTAATATCCTCGCGAACGAAGAGAGTTTGCACTTTTCTCCCTGATAACCTCGGCGAGTATTGCGCCAAGTTCTGGCGTCGATCGCGACCATTTCTTCCCCCCCCCTTACCTGGTTCAATAGGAGAGGCTTCCAATATTCCCCATTTTTAGCGGAGAGGATCCACCTTTTCAAAAAGGCGTATTTGTGCATGATATCGCCTGTCGATTAAGTGACTTAGAACTCGAGAAAGATTAATAAACGTTTTAATCCTTATGGGGTTTTGTAGATATTTTGTATATATAGATGTTGTAGATATATATATGTATATATATATATATATATATATATATATATACATATAAATACATATATATATAGATATATATATACATATACATATATATATATATACATATATATATATATATATATATATATATATATATATATATATATATATATATATATATATGTATATATATATATATATGTATGTATATATATATTATATTATATTATATTGTATTATATTATATTATATTATATTATATTATATATATTATATTATATATTATATTATATTATATCATATTAAAAATACCAATCTCTCAAAAGTTATCATGACAAATATCAGAATGATAAGATTCTTAAATATTAAAGTTTCATCAATTGAGTTCATCGCTAAAATTCAACTGTGTAAAATTGGTCTCTATTTTCATATGTTACGAGATGAAAAGAAAAGACATGTCAATGCAGTTAATTAAACTTGATTCCAAGTATCTGTTATATTCAAAAGAATAAGCAACAAAAGACTTTTCTTAATATTTTCACACCAAAACCGATACTAACTAGAAAAGAGTAAATGGACCCTAAAATGAAAGTTTTTCCTTTTTCCTTTTATTTTGGTTCTAAATCGAATCGATGTTGAAAAGTCCTCTTAGTTTTTAACGCCGCCGGAACCTCGTCAGTCGGTGATAAACACAAAACTTGGCCAAAATACCGAAATCCAATTAGAATGTATTTACAAATGGCTGATGGCAATTTTGCCTCGCTCAATCTTATGAATACATTTGCAGAGTTCCGCTCGAAAAGTATTTCCCAAAGGATGACCAAAAACCTTTTTTTTTTCTTTTGAAAACCACAATTTTCATTTTTACGGTAAACATAAATAATTGGTAACTGTTCATTAGGTAAATAGAGAAAATATTGAGACACATCATTCATTTGAAAGTATAATAATAATAATAATAATAATAATAATAATAATAATAATAATAATAATAATAATAATAATAATAATAATAATATTATTATTGTGTTATTATTATTATTATTATTATTATTATTATTATTATTATTCAGAAGATGAACCCTATTCAGGTGAAACAAGCCCATAGGGGCCACTGACTTGAAATTCAAGCGTCCAAAGAATATGGAGTTCACCAGAAAGAAGCAACAGCAGGCAATGGGAAATACAGAAAGAAGAGATCACTGATTAAAAAGGAAAAAATAAATTAACAACTTAATAAATAGAAAAACATATAAGAAAACTATTAAAATACAAGAATTGCATTAGGGAATTAATGCATCGCATCGTCGTTTGAACTTCTGAAGCAAAAATGATGGCTGGAACAGACACATTAAGTAAGGCTGGGAGTATTAAACTGAAGTCTGATAAACCAAAAATGATAGAAAAAGGACGAGAGAAAATGATTAATAACCATTGTCATAAAAATAACAACTGAAACAGACATGATAAACAAGGCTGGGAGTTTTCAACTGAAGCGTGAAGCCTGATAAACCGAAAATGATAGAAAATATAAGGAAAAGAAAATTACTGACCACTTCATACCATCTGTCGGTGGGAGCATAAAATATCTCTCCTGTAGATTTCATGGCGTTTTAATTCCAATTTTATTGCATGCAGCCACGTGGAATGGAAGGGAAGCGCTCTCTCTGAAATATGCCCCCAATCTCTCTCTCTCTCTCTCTCTCTCTCACTCTCTCTCTCTCCACCGTAAAATTATGCTGTCATGGACGAGGGAACCCAAAGTTTTATTATTGCAATTTCTTCCTCAAAACGTATCATTATGCGCAGGATGATATAAAAATGTTTGTTTTCAAAATAAATACACTCAAAAATAAATACACACACAACACACACACACACACACACATACATACACACATATATATACATATATATATATATATATATATATATATATATATATATATATATATATATATATATATATATATATGTGTATATATGTGTATTAATATATATATATATATATATATATATATATATATATATATATATATATATATATATATATATATATACATACATCCATACATGCACACATACACACATGCATTTGCAACCCCTTAACAAAAGACTTACAACGCAGACAGACAACTCCCACTACAGTCGCCCCTCCACCCCCTACACGCAACGCCCATTAACCGGTTGTCAAACCCTCTGAGACCTTATCATGCATGACGATCCTAAACTCCCCTGAGTGACTTCTGATGACTTCACACGAGCAGAAGGGACAGCTATGGTGACGTTGATACCAATTTCTATTCTACCACGGATTAAGAAAAACCAAAAAATGCACCGAAATTTCTTCAGCGGCTTTAACCTTAAATAAAATAAAAACTACTGACGCTAGAGGGCTGCAATTTCGTATGTTTGATAACTGGATGGTGGATGATCAACGTACCAATTTGCAGCCCTCTAGCCTCAGTAGTTTTTAAGATCCGAGGGCGGACAGAAAAAGTGCGGACTGACAGACAAAGCCATCTCAGTAGCTTTCTTTTACAGAAAACTAAAAACTGTTCGTTCTACGGGAAGCTTCGACCATAAAAACGCAGAGAACAAACGTATTCCCTTCACATCTTAAAAACATCATCTTCTCCTCCCATAAGTGCAATACAGCGTTTCCCTCATCACATTCTCCTCAGCTAAACAACAGACTAATGGTACATTTATAGCCAGTAATGGCTACCCGGGGTCTCTGTGAAGGCTGTTCCTGGCAGGCAACTGACCTGAGATCCAGTATTCATTGGTGGATAAATAACAGATCCTTCCAGAGAAAGAAGCCATTTCCTGCCTTGAAAACTTCAGCATCCCAACTCTGCCCCCATTATTGGCTGCTCGGAGGAGCGAGTCCTTTGAGGTGTTTATTCTGCTGAGAAATATAGTATATATATATTTGATATATATATATATATATATATATATATATATATATATATATATATATTATATGTATGCACTGGAGAGTTGCATTTTTACCAGACTAAGGGAAACATATATATATATATATATATATATATATATATATATATATATATATATATATATATATATATATATATATATATATATATATATATATATATATATATATATATATATATATATATATATATATATATTTATTTATATACACTCTACCGTGAGTGTGCATGTTCTTATATGGTCGCTCGCTTTATATAAAACTGCATGCAGATGGAAATGTCATTTCATGCATATCATAATCCCTACTGCAACACAGTTATAAAAGCATTTTCCGTTTCTTTTCCTTGCATAATCCAGAACTTGATTTTCTCAGTCACAATACCTATTTGCACTTCCATGCTCTTGTGACATTTAACTGCACTTTCAGATCCTGCTTCTGTGGAAATGATGGAATGGAAAAAGCGAAACAGAGAGAAGAGAGAGAGAGAGAGAGAGAGAGAGAGAGAGAGAGAGAGAGAGAGAGAGAGAGACTCAATCATTTCACCATGACATTTCAAAATACTGACTCGGGTATTTGCGAAATTAATTTCTGATTGAAATTAATGTCGGCTAGATTTCATTTGTGTTCCCGTGCGTTATTAAAATTAAAATGACATGGAATACAAGTTAAAACTTTTGTATTAGTCTCATGTTTGCGATGTTCAAAAGATTATATTTTCTTTCGTTGACTGAATTGTCGTTAAATTTCATTTCATTTCTTGAAAGGTCATGTGATGGTGATAAAACCTTCTTGCCCGCAGCTTTCTTCTGAATCTTTTCTCGGAATGATACAGTTTCTTCAACATATTATATAATAAATGTTTTCTCTCTTGCTGCCTCTCTTTTAGCAATGACTGAGAGATGAGGATACACTCACACACACACACACAGAGCTGACACACACACATATATATATATATATATATATATATATATATATATATATATATATATATATATATATATATATATATATATATATATATATATATATATATATATATATATATATATATATATATATATATATATATATATATATATATATATATATCAGAAAATATGGCTGCTACAATTTTAAAGAGAGATATGCATTTCAGAGAGAGATGAGATGAAAGAGGGAGTATAGAGCCTGGAGTTGTAAAATCTTTGTATTCAAAAGATAGTTTGACCTCATATCTGCGTGATAACCACATAATTATTGGCAGTCAGGGATCTCCGTAAGTAATATGTATATTCAGTGAGTAAGGCGTTAATTTGATCTAGATCAGTGGTTCTCAACCTGGGGCACGCCCCTGAAAGCAATTTCAGGGGAGGGGCGCGAGGCCTAGGGAAAATTAAAGAGAATATATTCGTTATTTTCTTAACAAGAGCTTAACTAATATTCCAGAAGTTTGTAAAAAGCTGCAAACGTATTGCCTTATAACGTTAGTTTCCTATAGTCTACCACTCTAAGACTCTATGAGGGCGTTTACCATATTTTGTAATTATTTACCTTCTTCCCTGTCCCTCAGAAACTCCTTCTTTCTCTTTTTTATTTTCCTTTAAATCTGGGAGGGAATTTTACTCATAGAAAGGGGGCGTTAAATGCGCCAATAAAAGGTTGAGAACCACTGATCTAATTAAAAATCTGCCATAAAATGGGTTTGATCGTTCATTAACGTGATAGAACTGAGAGTTGTCTAGACAGTAGCTTTGGATAGGCTTTTGATCGGCAGATTATGGTAGAGTTTGAAATCTCTGTTTTTATGGGAGGAAATTGAACTTGATTTTTACCATGATTTTCTAATCATTATGAACTTTTGAACTGGTGTGGAGATTTAATATGAATATTCATACCTCTTTTATATTATTGTTTTGTTATGTTACGTTTAAAGATATCTTGTATGCATTTTACACTTTCCATTATTGGATATTTTCTTTTCTATCATGTTTAATTCTTTCGACAGATGTCTGTGGACTGGTTCGAATAACATGTGGTCTGTTTTTAATGACTTTACCTTTTTCTGTTGCCTTGGATATTTTCAGGCTTAGCATAATGAGACCTTTAACCAGAACTTTGCAGTTCAGAGTTTAGTTATCTGACTCGATAATTCATTTATTATGCATTTTAATCTTTGCTTTGCCTATTCATTTCTTGTTGGGTTATTTGAATAATTGTTTCTTTAAATAGTCCATTTAATTGCTTTGAGAGAATGAGTGAGGTCAATGGGTGAACTTCTTCTTTTAAACGATGAGAGAGAGAGAGAAATTGAGAGAGAGAGAGAGAGAGAGAGAGAGAGAGAGAGAAAAGGATGCAGATGTTATCTTCTTTTCCTGAAGAAAGATCGTTAGATCACATTACGTACACTTTCAAAAAGTGTTAATTCTTTTCTTCATATATATATATATATATATATATATATATATATATATATATATATATATATATATATTATCCTATATATGTGTGTGTGTGTGTGTGTGTGTGTGTGTGTGTGTGTTAAAGAGAGAGAAAAATGCTCCCCACAAACCTGAGATTATATTCCACACAATTATCTCTAAAATTGGGCAAAATACTCAATAATAATACTTAAGTGCAGGAAGCATAAGGCTTATGAATAAACGCGTCAGTTGGTTCAATTGTATGGGTTTCCTAAGGACCACGAAGAGAATAACTGCCTTTACACACTTCTCTTAGAGGCATCCAGGACTCTTAACAGCTGGTCAAATTTATTTCTCAGCCATTACAACAAATTATTAATCCTAAGAAAATTCTACAATATACTCTTCTCTTCTCGGTACAGCTCTTTGACAGGTATTGTGTACAGCCGCCACAGCGTATAATCAATGCCACCGAAAATAGATCTATCTTTCGGTGGTCTCAATGTAATGTTGTATGAGCCGCGGCCCATAAAACTTTAACCACGGCCAGAAGCACGATTATGGTTAACTTTAACCGCAAATAAAATAAAAACTACTGAGGCTAGAGGCTGCAATTTGACATGTTTGATGATTAAAGGGTGGATTATTAACATACCAATTTGCAGCCCCTAGCCTCAGTAGTTTTCTTTTTCTGAGGGCGACAGGAAAAGTACGCACAGAAAAAAGTGCGGACAGATACAAGTCGGCACAATAGTTTTCTTTGAAAGAAAACTAAAACTCAACAGATGGTAGAAGAGTTGGCTTAGTGAAAAATATTTAGGCCCATTGTTTGAGATTTACATCTGCAAGAAGTTCAGCAAAATATGTTGTTTACCTACTTGTTGCCAACATGTAGAAAACATTAATTTCACAGGTCTGGCCGTG
>NC_089749.1:61184063-61189063 GCF_040412425.1 Macrobrachium rosenbergii | reverse complement strand
GAATGCCTGTCTGTCATGCTCTGTTTTGTTCCATTTTTGTTAAGTTAAGTGGTGTACTATGGTGTATGCCTAATAACCATATTTTTTAAATATTATTATTATTAATTATTATTATTAAAAAATACTCATTGCAACATGGGTCTTAAAATGGAGAAAAATCATTTACACCATTATATGCAATATCCATAAGGATAAATTTATACATTTATAAATTAATACAGATTTATCCATTAAATTATTAGTCATATTTTATTATTATTATTATTATTATTATTATTATTATTATTATTATTATTATTATTATTATTATTATTATTATTCTCATCCAGACGATGAGCATTATTTCCACAGAGGCCACTGACGTTGTATACCTAATATCTATATCTCCAAATATATTATTATTATTATTATTATTATTATTATTATTATTATTATTATTATTATTATTATTATTATTATTATTATTATTCAAAGATGCACCTATTAAAAGGACCGATCCCACAGGGACCACTAATTTGAAATTCAAGCTTCCAACGAGTAAGGTTTTCAGTTGAAGGAAATGAAAGAAATACAGAAAGAAGAGGTCAGTTATCAGAAAAGAATAAAGTAAATGAACAAATTAGTAAATGAATAGATAAAAATGTAAGAGGATTATTAAAACAAAAGAATTGTTTTGGAGAAGTAATGCGCTGTATCTTCGACTGAACTTTGAGGCTCAATTGCTGTCAGTAAGTGATATGACGTTTACTGATGACATTGGTCGTCTACTTATCTGCTCTCCTGACAATAATTAAGTGGTTATGTCTCAGTAGATAAATGTATGTTAGACATCACTTTTGGTGGCCAAGCACAAAACTGCTTCATTAAAAATTTATATATATATATATATATATATATATATATATATATATATATATATATATATATATATATATATATATGTATGTGTATATATGTGTATGTGTGTGTGTGTGTGTGTATGTATGTGTGTGTGTGTGTGTGTGTATGTGTGCGCCCGCGCAACCCTCGAACCAGTGTCTAAAACCGAGGTGAAGATAATAAGAAGAGCCACTACCTACTGTAAATAAGGACACTGATTTCTTCCCAGCGCGGCAGTTAGTTACTGATTTTCTCGCAAGACTGTTAAGAAACCGGTATTGAAAAGAAATAAATTACGCGCATGAAGATAATAGTTTGCAGATGGAAATTTTAATCAAAGGAGAAGCGGCCGAGAAACCTCTTTTCTCTAATAGGAGAGATTTTGTATTACTGGCTAACGGTTTTCGATAATTGAAACAGCGCGAACGTTCTAAAAAGTCGTTATAGCAGATGTGTAATGTATGCTTTTACCGCTGTCTCTAAAGTACACTACAGACAAGTGTAACTGGAATTAAAGCGACAGATTTAATCTATGAAATCTAGGCTGCCAAGCCAAGCAGTGGAGTACTTACGGCCATTTAGAGGTCAGACAGTGAAACGCTGGAGGTGGAGTGGTTGGACAGCAAGATAAAGGGAACCAAGAAATAAAGGTGATAAAATACATGGATGTAAAGGTGGAACTGGGAGACAATCCCATGGCTGCACTGAGAAGGAATACTTAGAGAGGCTGAGCAGCCAGATTGAAAGGGGAAGTGGGTATGGAGGTATAGAAATAGGTTATAAATAGAGTAGGCTACAAGCTGGGGGTCTAGGGGACGCCGCAAACACCGTTTAGTAAAGCTAACAGCGCACAACGTGAGGTGCACTGCCGGTACTGCCCCTCTACAGGGTTAAACCTAAAGATAAAAGCGGAAAATAATGGTGTCTATTACCTCTCACAAGGAAAGCATCCGAGGAACAAACCAACAAATTTAGTGAAGAACAAAGTAAACGACGAACTTCATTTTTCGTGAAGTTAAGATGGCTACGAAGGTGGTGTTATATTTACAGTTAATTCATTTGTCGATTTATGTCAAGCATAAGGTCAACAAACAAACCATTATGCACTTGTGTAATATAATTTTATTAGGATTTTAAATAATGGTTATTTTATTTTAATGATAAGGTGAAAAAATAATCATGTACTGGATTAGGATTTTAACTCTAATAGGGGTAATTTTTTAACTTTATGGGATTTAGTTCTGTTACTTGCTAAAAAAAATTATTTCATCGCCCAAGATTAAAATTTTTGTGACTAACAGGAATACCCGATTAGAAATCGGTTGCGTTATCTGTTGCGATAACTATTTCGATAACATTGTAAGTGAATATATATTTAGGTTTGCTACCTAAGACACGAGATCCAGTGAAAAACTCGTTGTAAAAGTTGGTTTTAGTTTTCTGTAAAAGAAAACTATTGCGGCGGCTTTGTCTGTCCATTTGCACTTTTTCTGTCTGCCCTCAGATCTTAAAAACTACTAAGGCTAGAGGGCTTCAAACTGGTATGTTGATCATCCACCTTCCAATCATCAAACATACCAAATTGCAGCCCTCTAATCTCATTAATTTGTGTTTTATTTACGGTTTAATTAGCCATGCATCGTGCGTCTGGCAGCGCTTTCCGCAGGCGTGTGACGCCCTCTACTCCCGCATCTCGGGAGCAACCGAAGTCTGAAGCGCTACCGGTCGTAGCTGATAGTATTATACAACATTATACTTTGTATAGAAAACTCGATTGCGCAGAAGAAACTTAGACACATTTTTTACTTGTTTCTTATTACAAATTGCTTGACTTATCTTCAGGGTAAAAGTCAAAGAAGCAAACACTGGCGGTTTTGTTTGACATCGCAGAAGAGAACAGGAAATGATAAATACTTTATATCTAGAAGAAACTAAAAAAATACTCAACAGCAAACTAGAAAAATATTGTAGACAAGACTGAGAATATCACACCCATTTCAACAGAGTGTAAAGGCTAATCTAATATAGGAAACGATATATATTCATGTAACCTTGACACAGCCATTAGTGTTCAGTATCAAGCCCAATATATCTTTGAAGGCTGACTGAATTCAGAAAAACGATTCACAGTATATATTCATGCAACCTCGACGCAGACATCAGTGTTAAATATAAAACCCCCATAAATCTTTGAAGCCTCTGACCTGATTTACCAAAATATGGATGACGGATTAAGAAGAAAAGAAGAGAGAAGTGAGTGAAAAATCGAATATTGTTTCGTGCAGTTGCTGAAACTGAACACGAAACCGGATGCATCTGATAAATCATATCAGCATAAATCAAAATGTGAACTGAGCCAAAATGGAGGAGAAACTTGGATAACGACTGTCAGTTTAGTTTTTTTTTATTTTTTTTGCAAATGAGAATTATTAGAAAACACATGAAGAAAATACTGAAGACTTTAGGGAACTGAGTTAATTATTGTCATTATGACAATACTTAATAGTGCTTTTTATTATTATTATTATTATTATTATTATTATTATTATTATTATTATTATTATTATTATTATTATTATTATTATTATCATTATTATTATTATTATTAAATGGGTTTTTAAAATTTAGAATTTAGGAATTAGAAAAGCATATCTGCCTATGAATACAACGATTAACACAATGAAAAGTTAAAGTCTGCATTACCCATTAAACATTACCCATTACCCATCAAACATTAACCATTGAACATTATCCACTACCCATTAAACATTACCAATTACCCATTAAACACTACCAATTATTCATTAAACATTACCCATTATCCATTACCCATTAAACAGTACCCATTACCCACTACCTTGATACCCAAAAAAGCATATTTAACAGAGAAACTCTTCTTCCACCTCGACATTATTCTCACATATTTGCCAACATTTCCTCCTCCATTTATTTTCGTCTGTACAGGAATTTGCTGGGACCTGGAAAATCTCTCTCAGTCTCCATCTCAACTGCTATATTCCTCATGCCTCTCTCTCTCTCTCTCTCTCTCTCTCTCTCTCTCTCTCTCTCTTACGTTTATATTCAATGGACAATTATTTGCAAGTGTCTGGAAATCCTTTTTCATTCTTCATCTTAACCACTATATTCCGCATGCCAATCTCTCTCTCTCTCTCTCTCTCTCTCTCTCTCTCTCTCTCTCTCTCTCTCTCTCTCTCTCTCTCTCTCTCTCTCTCGTACGTTTATTTTCATTGGACAATAATTTGCAAGAGCCTGAAAACACTTTCTCATTTTTCATCTCAACCACTATATCCCCCCCTCTCTCTCTCTCTCTCTCTCTCTCTCTCTCTCTCTCTCTCTCTCTCTCTCTCGCCTCCTCCGCCCATTTTCACCCCTTCTCTCTCTCCCTCTTTCCCCAGCGTGAATCATCCAGGAAATCATAGTAAAGATCATAAATTCAAATAGTTGCAGTGTAGGCGTTCTATTCACGAGGAAACAGTTCGCTCCACTACGCTGGACGAGAATTCCGCCTGGATAAATAGAGCTACATCTGGCCTCGCGAAGAGTTTGCATAAAAGAAGAAAAAGGCGTATCATAGTGGAAAGCCTTTATATAAGTTCTCCTTTTACTGTTTCTTGATAAGCAAAGAAGAATATAACATGGTAACTTTTTAAAATTTGCTAAGTATATATAAGTATTAGGCAGAAACATAAATCACTGAATTTGCTTGAGTAAAAATAATTTACAAAAACATACAGATGGTTTCACAGTGCCTTTATCGTTACTAGAATGAACTTCAATAAATGAAAAAAAAATGACAAAGTGTGCATCAGGGTTATACAGAAACATAAATCTCGGAATATACTCGAATGGAAATAATTTCCAAACCATAAATATGCTTTAACAATGTCTTTACCCTTTCTGGAGTTGTACATATATAAATAAATAAAAAATCTACAAAGTATATATCAGGATTATACAGAAACATAATCAATGAATGTACCCAAATAAAAAAATACATATATTTTGACAATGCCTCTATCGTTATTAGAGTTGAACTCGAATAAATAGAAATTACAAAACATATTATCAGGATTATGCAGAACCACTCATCTCTGAATATA